>NC_056747.1:190051181-190200209 GCF_019279795.1 Protopterus annectens | reverse complement strand
TTAAACTTTGTGCTAGAAAAGTTGACACTATCACCCTTTGAACCAGCAGCAACAGCAGACCTACAACACCTGTCATGGAAAACTGCTTTCCTACTGGCAATTACTTCAGCAAGGAGGGTTTCAGAACTACAGGCCTTAATGGCAGTGCAACCCTTCCTAATCTTCCACCAAGATAGAGTGTCCATGAGGACTAATCCTACATTTATGCCCAAGGTGGTATCCAGAGTGTCTTTAAACCAGGCAATCCACCTACCTACCTTCTTTCCCAACCCACAAAACAGAGGGAAAGAATACTGCATACCTTGGATGTACATAGACAGCTACGCTACTACTTGGACAGAACAAAAACAGCAGAAAGACTGACCAACTTTTTGTAGCCTATGCAACAGGAAGGAAGGAAAAGCTATTTCAAACAGACAATCTCCAAATGGATCGGAAATTGCATACGATACTGTTACTCCTTCCATGGAAAACCAATTCCACAGAACATAAGACCTCATTCTACAAGGGCAACAGCCACTACCACAGCCTTCTTACGAGGGGTGGCAACCAAAGACATTATTGAGGCTACTTGGACCTCCGTGCATACATTTGCCAAGCATTATAATTTGCCTCTATATTCCAGATCGCGAGCAGGGTTTGCCACTGCTGTACTGCAAGGGATCCTAAACACACCATAATCTACCTTTATCCTCCTCCCCTAGTTGGCTATGGTATTCTACCCACTTGTTATGACTGCAGATGCATCCATGAAGGACATAGTACAGTTTTGTACCTACCATAAATGTAGATGTCCGAACTGGATAGCATCTGCAGTCAGGATTCCTCCCTCCTTCCCTCTGTGGTACTCCTAGGGTGTTTACCCTCCTTATAGCTAGCTGTTGGGGGGGAGTCTTTTATGGTGTATTTGTTTGTATATATGTACATATATGCTTATTGCTGTGTTTACCTCTATCTATTTGGAAACATTGGCATCTATCCAAATTTTTAGCCTGCAAGAGGGCTACTGGCATCTGGGGCAAGAAACACTGAGGAAAATGGCGTCGGCTGATGCTTTTATACCCGAAGACCAACAGAGATGACGTCGGGTGGAGTGCGACATCAGCGAAGCGGACCCGACTTTGGAATCCGGCCGACTGCAGGGCTGCCTGACGACAGGACAACCCTCTTGTTATGACTGCAGATGCTATCCAGTTCGGACATCTACATTTATGGTAGGTACAAAACTGTACTTTATGTGGTACATCAACAAGCAGGGAGGCACACATTCGTACCCTCTATGCTGGATGGCCGTGGACCTCTGGAATGTGGCCCTGAGTTACTACATTCAGTTACAAGCAATCTTTGTACCAGGGAAAGAAAACACTCTAGCAGACATATTAAGCAGGACTACCACGGATGCCCACGAATGGATGCTGCATCCGGACATCTTCAAAACCATTACAAGAAAATGGGGACTCCCAGAAATAGACTTATTTGCATCCCCACGCAATCACCAACTAAAGAAATTCTGCACCAGGACGTACCACCCACTGGCTTCGAAGGTGGACTCCCTATCCTTCAGTTGGAAAAATCTGACAGCATATGCATTCCCTCCACTTCCTTTGATGCACAATGTGCTATTGAAGATCAAAGAGGACCGTCCAAGGATCATTCTGATAGCTCCAGACTGGCGAAGGCAACATTGGTACCCATTACTGAGGAGCATGTCTCGGGAACAGATATGGCCCCTACCCCTAGTTCCCTTGCTGTTAACTCAGAACAACTACAACACCCTGCATCCAAACCTGAAAACTCTGCAGCTGACTGCCTGGAACATTGCATAAGACAAATTAACCCAAATTTATCCCAAAGCGTTAAAGACATTATCTTGGAAGCTCGCAGACCTTCAACAAGGAAAACCTATTCAGCAAAATGGAAAAGATATCTCATTTGGAGTACTGCTAAAGGGGAAGATGTGTCACTGGTAAACATAGCCAACATCCTGGAATACTTGGCAGAGCTCTTCCACAAAGGCCTGTCCTACTCTTCCATTAAGATTCATGCATCAGCTATTTCAGCAGAATACGACTTGGATCCTCCAGTCTTCTCACATCCTCTGCTCAGGCAGTTTCTGAGAGGAATTAAAAATGTAAAACCACCTAGGAAGCCACCATTACCTGCATGGGACTTGAACTTTGTGCTAGAAAAATTGACACTTCCTCCTTTCGAACCAGCAGCTACAGCAGAATTGCAATACTTATCATGGAAAACTGTTTTCCTGCTGGCAATCACTTCAGCAAGAAGGGTTTCTGAGCTACTGGCATTAATGGCAGTACAGCCTTTTCTGATCTTCCATCAAGATAGTGTCCATGAGAACAAATCCTACTTTTATGCCTAAGGTGGTCTCCAGAGTATCTTTAAATCAGGCTATCCACCTACCTACATTCTTCCCCAACCCACAGAACAGGGGAGAAAGACTGTTGCATGCCTTGGATGTACACAGACAATTACGCTACTACCTGGACAGGACCAAGAGCAATAGAAAAACTGACCAGCTACTGGTAGCATATGCAACAGGAATGGAAGGGAAAGCAATTTCAAAACAGACAATATCTAAGTGGATAGGAAATTGCATTAGATTTTGTTACTCCTACCATGGAAAGAAAACTCCAGAAAACATCAGGCCTCACTCTACAAGAGCTACAGCCACTACCACAGCTTTTCTCGAGGAGTGGCTACCAAAGACATTTTAGAGGCTGCTACTTGGAGCTCCGTGCATACATTTGCCAAGCATTATAATTTACCTTTATACTCTAGATCCCGAGCAGGTTTTGCCACTGCTGTTTTGCAAGGGATCTTAACTACACCATAATTCTATTTTTCCTCCTCCCCCAGTTTGGCTATGGTATTCTACCCATTTGTAAGGACTGCAGATGCATCCTTGAAGGACATAGTACAGTTTTGTACCTACCATAAATGTAGATGTCCGATAGGAATGCATCTGCAGTCAGGATTACCCACCCTCCTTCCCCTCTGTGGTACTCCTAGGGTATTTGCCCCTCTTATAGCTAGCTGGGGGAATCTATTATGGTGTATTTATTTGTATATATGTACATACATGCTTATTTTTTGTTTGCTCTCTAATATTTGGAATCATTGGCATTCATCCAAATTTAGCCTTCCTAGAGGGCACCTGGCATTTGGGGCAAGAAACACTGAGGAAAATGGCATCGGCTGATGCCTTTATACCCGAATAACTGCAGCAATGATGTCTGGTGAAGTGCGACACCAGCCGATGCCAGACCCAGACTTTGGAATCCGGCCGACCGAAGGGCTGCCTGACGACAGGACAACCCATTTGTAAGGACTGCAGATGCATTCCTATCGGACATCTACATTTATGGTAGGTACAAAACTGTACTTTCTGCAGGGCCTCATAGCCAATCCTAACTCTTTATAGACCGACCAGCCACCCACCCTCAGCTTTGGGATTCTACCCAAATGCAATGACTGCAGCAGTGTAACATTATGAACATCGTACAGATGTCCTTCAAGGATGCATCTGCAGTCATCACATATGGGTTGTCCTGCCTCAGGCAGCCCTTTGGTCGGCCGGATTCCAAAGTCTGGGTCTGGCCTCGGCTGATGTCGCACTTTCCCCGACGTCAGAGCGTCTGAGGTATAAAAGCATCAGCCGACGCCATCTTCCCCAGTCTTTCTTGCCGCGTGGTGCCCGAAGCAGAAGCAGTTCGCAAGTGCCGGTCGGTCAGCTCCTGTGATTCAGATACCGAAGACTTCAAAAAAGCTAAGTACCCCGTTGGGGACTCTCTCTTGCCTCAGCCAATGTCAGATAAAGTTAATAATTGTTTAACCTGTGGGAAACAAATACCTCATAAGGATTTCCACTCTTACTGCCTCCCCTGCCTAGGCCCAGACCACGATGTCTCGGCCTGTTCAGCCTGTGCTTCCTTCAACCGACGAACTCTTAGACGTCAGTCGGAGTTTGCAGAGGAGTTTTTTGGGGCTAGTTTTGCTTATAAAATGCCGTTGGAGACTCCGACTTCGCATTTAGTCAAAAAACGGAAGGACAAGGACCGACACACACGGGCCGTGGTTTCGGCTGAAACCTCGGTCAGGCCTACCGCAAGTGTCTCGGTCTCGGCTGAAACCGAGTCCTTGGCTCTAACTACTACCGAAACCACGCAACCGACTACCTCGGCCCTGGAGGCCCCGGCCGAGTCGGTCATTGAATTACCTTCTGAAACCGGTGTCCAGGAATCTTCCGACACCATTACTGTAGATAAGTCTACTCCTGCACGTGGTGCAGCCAGACCCCCTGCTTCCATGTCCATTAAGGCTTTCTCTAGGGCTAAGGCTGCTAAACTTTCTAAGGATTTGCCTCCCAAAGTTTCCTCTCAGAGACCTTCTTCTAGCTCTCAGATTCTTACCCTAGCAGAGGATCTGATTTCATTAATTAGAGGCTCCCAACCACATCCGGGCAGGGGCTCTCAACCTCCTCCGGACAAAAGGCCCAGGGTTGAGCCCTCTGATCCACAGTCTTCAGATGAGTCCACGGATGGCTCTGGTCTGTCAGACCACCAGGAGGAGGCTTATTCGGCCTACGAGGATTCTTATGCTGAAAAATCTATTTCCTCGGCCTCCCCTCCTGAAGAGTTTTCATTTGGAGAAACATTACACACTGAGAGAGAACATTTTCAATGGCAGGGTCAGGAATTCTCTGATTCCAGAAAGAGATTAAGGACCTTTTTACATTTACCTCAGCACAGGCCCTTAGCTATGCCTCCTGTTATGAATGTAATTGATGATGTCTATTCAGATGCTTGTACTACCCCTAACTTTCTCCCTCCGGCTCCTGCCAAACCTGATAGGTACTACAGGGTCCCGGATTCACATTTTCACCTGTACAAGGCCCACTCTGCTGATCCAGAAACTATTTCCCAGGGCCCTAAAGGGGTTGCAGCTGCCACTGCAAAATATCCTCTACCCTCTGAAAGGGAGTCCAGAGCATTAGAGAGATGGGGTAAGAAAGTGTATACTTCTGCAACTCTATCCATGAGGGCATTAAACTGTCAATTCCATATGATACAGTGTCAAGAGTATTTACTAGATGAATTGCATAAGAAACTGTCCTCTTCTGAACCCCTTGATCGTAAATCCCTTCAGGATCTGGTGCATAACTCCCAGCAGGTTAGTAACCATTTCTTGCAGTGTGGTTATGATGCATTGGAAGCTTCATGTAGATTTGCTATGACAGGTGCAGTTATACGTAGGCATGCCTGGCTGAAGGAACAATCTCTGCCAGACCATGTTAAAGCTAAGCTTTTGGATGCTCCTATGGAAAAGCAAAAATTATTTGATTCCACAGCTCAAGGGGTTTCAAAGAAATTTGAAGAAAAGGCAAAATCAGTGCAAACAGTTAAAGACTTTCTGCAAGTCCAACCACCAAGGTTCAGCAGAAATTGGCCTACTAAGAATTGGTCCTTTCCGGACTCAGACAGATCTCAGAGGCAGAAATAAACGTGCCAGAGGTAGAGGGCAAGCTAGAGGCTCCTACAGAGGCCGTCAGTGGCAGCCTCCCAACCAGAGAGGTGGTGCAGGAACTACAACTGCTACACCAGGACAGACTCATTGACTTTATTTTGACTCCACCGACCAGGGCTCAATTAGAAGCACCTTTGGGCGGAAAGCTTTCTTTATTCTCAAAAAATTGGCACAGCATTACAAGGGACACATGGACACTGCAAATAATAGACAAAGGATACAGGTTCCATTTCCACTCATTGCCAAAAAGAAAAGGCATGCCAAACCTGCCACCAAATCAGAGGGCAGTGGCTTTGAAATAAATTACCAACTTAATGCAAATGAAAGCCATAGAAAAGGTACCTCTTTCAGAACAAGGCCAGGGATTTTACTCAAGATTATTCCTTGTTCCAAGAAAAGAAAATCAATGGAGGCCTATTCTCGACTTGTCCGCACTGAACACGTACCTCATTGTGCCAAAATTCAAAATGCTGACACTACAGCAACTCCTTCCCATGCTGGGCAAGGGGTCTTGGCTGGTGACTCTAGACCTCAAGGAGGCATACCTGCATGTCCCTATTCGACAAAGCTGCAGAAGACACCTCAGATTTCTTGCAGGGTCAGAGCATTATCAATTCTCAGCATTGCCCTTTGGCTTATCTACTGCGCCCAGAGTATTCACAAAATGCCTGGCATCAGTAATTGCACATTGCAGACTTCAGGGGATTCAAATCTACCCTTATCTGGACGACTGCCTAATACAAGCGGACAGCAAGCAAACTTTGTTAAAGGACTTGAACTATGCCATCCACCTGTTGCAGGCCTTGGGATATACAGTCAACATCCACAAATCAAGACTAGTTCCATCCCAAAGAATAACTTTTCTGGGTGCAGATCTAGACACAACCACCCAGATGGCTTTTCTCACAGAAGAAAAACAAGAACAACTACCAGTTTACTTTCAGAATCTCACAAGACAAACTCAGATGACTGCAAGGAAAATCCTGCAGGTCCTGGGTTACATGGCATCTTGCATTCTTCTGATTCCACAAGCAAGGCTTCATATGAGGAAATTACAATGGTACCTAAGAAGTTTATGGACTCAGCACAGTCACAGCTTAGAAGCTCTGATCCCACTCATTCCTTGCCTTCAAAGGAATTCCTGTGGTGGGCTCAAGCCTGCCGGTCGAACAGCGGGCTGCCCTTCAGCAAGCCAAGAGCCAACCAAACCATCACCACGGACGCTTCAGACCAAGGTTGGGGAGCGCACATGGAGGACAGATGTATACAAGGGCTATGGACACAGAGAGCTGCACATGCACATAAACCAAAAGGAATTGCTGGCAGTGATACACGCAATCGAGGCCTTCAAACCTTTCCTTCAGCAAGGCCACCTGCTCATAAGGACAGACAACACCACAGTTATGTGGTACATAAACAAGCAAGGAGGCACCCATTCCTATCTTCTTTGCAGGCTGACAATAAACCTATGGGAACTGGCATTGAAACTCAACATACAGCTACAGTCCCAGTTCGTGCCAGGGAAAGACAATACACTGGCAGACAGCTTAAGCAGAACTACCATGGATGCACACGAATGGATGCTACACCCAGACATCTTCTTACAAATCACACAATCATGGGGAAGGCCGGAAATAGATCTGTTCGCTTCCCCCCTAAATCATCAACTGAAGAAATTCTGCTCAAGGACATACCACCCACAAGCATGGAGGGTGGACGCTCTCTCTTTCAGCTGGAAAGCTCTAACAGTGTATGCTTTCCCACCTCTTCCACTAATGACCAAGGTCCTACTGAAGATCAGGACAGAGCAGCCCAGAGTAATCCTGATAGCCCCAAACTGGCCAAGACAGCACTGGTACCCACTGCTAAAGAGCTTGTCACAGACAAAACCATGGCCTCTCCCCCTATGGCCACTCCTACTGACACAGCACAATTTCAGGACTCTACACTCCAACCTGAAAACCTTGCAGCTAACTGCCTGGAGAATACCATGACTCCTCCTCAGGGTAACCTATCCCAGAGAGTGAAGGATATTATTATGGAAGCTCGCCGACATTCCACAAGGAAGGCATATACAGCAAAATGGAAAAGATTTCACACCTGGAACACAGCAAAGGGCCTAGATGTGACTGTGATGAATATGGCATACATACTGGAATATTTGGCAGAATTGTCCCACAGTGGCCTGTCTTACTCTTCCATCAAGATACATGCCTCAGCAATCTCAGCAGAATACAATCTAAATCCACTTGTCTTCTCTCACCCTCTACTAAGACAGTTTCTAAGGGGAATCAAAAACATTAATCCTCCAAGGAAACCACTTCTACCTACTTGGGACCTGAATTTCGTGTTGGAAAAAACTAACGCTACCTCCCTTTGAACCAGCAGCATCGGCAGATGTACAGTTTTTGTCTTGGACAACTGCCTTCCTTCTGGCCATAACCTCAGCAAGAAGAGTATCTGAGCTACAAGCTTTAATGGCGGTGCAGCCATTTCTTATCTTTCATCAGGATAGAGTTTCTTTGAGGACCAATCCTACTTTCATGCCAAAGGTGGTACCCAGGGTATCTTTGAACCAAGCTGTTCATTTGCCTACATTCTTCCCACAGCCTCAAAATAAAGGGGAGAGACTTCTGCACACCCTGGACATACACAGACAACTACGCTACTACTTGGACAGAATTAAAAGTTACAGAAAGACTGACCAGTTGTTTGTAGCATATGCTGATGGGGTACAAGGAAAAGCAATTTCCAAACAGACAATTTCGAAATGGATAGGAAATTGCATTCGTTTTTGTTACTCCTTTCATGGAAAGACTGTGCCAGCTAACATTAGACCTCATTCCACGAGAGCTACAGCCACCACCACAGCCTTCCTTGGAGGGGTGGCTACCAAAGACATTTTAGAAGCTGCTACATGGAGCTCCGTGCATACATTTGCCAAGCATTACAATTTGCCTTTATACTCCAGATCCAGAGCAGGTTTTGCCACGGCAGTCCTGCAGGGTATCTTAACTACACCATCCTTCACTTAGTACCTCCACCCCCAGTTTGGCTGTGGTATTCTACCCATATGTGATGACTGCAGATGCATCCTTGAAGGACATAGTACACTTTTTTACCTACCATAAATGTAGATGTCCGATAGGTATGCATCTGCAGTCAGGTTTACCCTCCCTCCAACCCCTCTGTGGTATTCCTAGGGTGCTTTCCCCTCTTTTAGCTAGCTGGGGGAATCTATTATGGTGTATTTGTTTGTGTATATATATATATATATATATATATATATATGTTCTTCATTCCACATTGCTGCAGTCCTAACTATTGGGTAGTCCGCTGTCCAGTCGGCCCGAATACCAAAGTATATGGCTGACGTCGGTCAGGGCGCATTAGACTGGCGTCAGTACGTCAGGGTACTAATGCGCATGACCGACGTCATATCCTCAGTCTTTTTTGCCGCATGGTCCGATGCAGAAGCAGTTTTGCGAGTGCAGGTTGGCGTTCTGAAATTTTCTGAAGTCGGAGTTTCAGACCGAATCAAAGTTGGCTAAGTACCCCGTTGGGGAACATTTTGTTTTTTTCTTGCCTCAGTATTTAACCGGATGTCAGAAAAAGTGAATAACTGTATTTCTTGTGGGAAACAGATACCTCATAGGGATTAGCATACCTTGTGTATACCTTGTTTAGGGCCTGAGCACGACGTTGTTGGATGCCGCTCTTGTGCTAGATTTAACAAACGCACTATTAAGAGGAGGTTAGACTGTGCCAGGTTAGTGTTTGGGAAGCGTTGTAATTATACAATGCCGTCGGATGCTCCGACGCCCGCTTCGTCCAAAAAGCGCAAGGACAAAACAGCGAAGCCTAGGGTTGATGAACCGGCAGTCCCGGACGTCGGTTCTTTAAAAGGCTCAGTGGAGCCAGAGGTTTTGCCAGGAGTTTCTTTGGAGTCTCAGGCAGAGACTTTGCTGTTACAGGATGTGCCTTCTCAGGAGGTAGGCCAGGCTGAGGGGGCTTCTCAGGTGACTGTTCTTCCCTCTCTTCCCAAGGTAGTTAGAGCCTCTCCTTCTGTTTCTAAAGCTTCTTTGAGAGGTAGGCCAAGTTTAGCTTCAGTGGGGGCTTCTCCTAGCACTTCAGGTTCTGTGCCTAAGAAACATATGCTTAAAATGGCAGAAGATTTGATTACTATGATTAGAGGTTCTATGCCCCCTCCTGATAAGAGGCCTAGGGTGGAACCTGAGTTTGAGAGTTTTGAACAGTGTTCAGAGGCTTCTGAGTCTTCTGCGGAAGACTTGCAGGAGTATCCTCCTTATTCTGATTCTGATGTGGATGATTCCACTCCTACAGCTTCTCCTCCTGAGGATTTCTCATTTTCAGAGACTCTGCATTCCATGAGGGAGCACTTTAAATGGGAAGGCCAAGATTACTCTGATTCCAGGAAAAGGCTTAGGGAATTCTTGTTTTGACCCCAGCATAGGCCCTTAGCTGTACCTCCTGTGTTGAATGTGGTGGAAGATGTTTTTGCAGAGGCTACGCAGAACCCTGATTCTTTGCCCCCTGCTCCTGTTAAACCTGATAGGTACTATAGGGTGCCTGAAGCTCATAAGTATCTTTTTAAGAGTCCTAGGGCAGACCCGGAAACTGTTTCTCAGGGACCTAAAGGTGTTAAGGCCTCTGTTGTTAAAACCCTGTTCCCACTGATAAAGAGGCAAGGGCTTTGGATAGATGGGGAAAGAAAGTGTATACTTCTTCCACTTTAGCCATGAGGCGTTGAATTGTCAGTTTCACATGCTAAAATATCAAAATTATCTCCTTTCACAATTGAAATCTAAGGTGGATGCTTTGGCGGAAGGTATTGAGTGTAAAGAGTTGCTGGATTTAGTTCATGTGTCTGAACAAGTGGGTAAGCATTCTTTGCAATGTGGTTTTGATGCTGTACAGGCCTCCTCGAGGGTGGCTGCCACTAGTTCTGTTCTTCGCAGGCATGCCTGGTTGAGGGATCAGAATTTAGCTGAGCATGTTAAGACAAGGATTTTGGATGCTCCTTTACAGTCTGATGTGTTGTTTGGTTCGCCTGTGGAAGCAGTTTTAAAGAAAATGGAGGACAAAGCTAAGTCTATGCAAACTGTTAAAGATTTTTTGCAGGTGCAGCCACCGAAGTTTAGTAGAAATTGGCCTACTAAGGGATGGACATATCCTGCTTATGATTCCCAGTCTAGGGGTAGGTGTAGACATGGTAGGGGCAGAGCTCAAGGTTCTTTTAGGCCTAGAACAGGGAGTTCACCTGCTCAGACTTCTGGTGAGGGCAGGGGTCAGTCCTTTCGTAAACAGACCCAATGACCTGCCTTTTCAGCTGCCAGTAGATTCTCGTCTGGCAGCTCCTTTGGGAGGAAGACTGTCTCTTTTCAAAGAAAATTGGGATTTAATTACTCAAGACAGATGGGTGTTGGATATCATTCACCACGGTTACAGGTTTTATTTCCATACATTGCCCCCTTTCAAAGGCATGCCAGACGTTCCTCCTCCACAAAGGAAAGAGGCTCACAAGCAAATTTCTCTGTTACTCCAAATAGGGGCCATTCAGCCAGTCCCTGTATCAGAAAGGGGCCTAGGATTTTATTCTCGCCTGTTCCTAGTACCAAAGAAGGGGAACACGTGGAGACCAATTTTGGATTTATCTATCCTCAACACTTATCTGGACATTCCCAAGTTCAAGATGTTGACGTTACAACAGCTTTTACCTCTGCTGGGCAAAGATCACTGGATGGTAACTTTAGATCTCAAGGAAGCTTACCTTCATGTGCCTATAAGACTAAGTTGCAGGTAGTATCTGCGTTTTGAGCTGGAAATTCTCATTATCAGTTCTCTGCATTGCCCTTTGGCTTATCTACTGCGCCCAGAGTATTCACAAAGGTTCTGGCTCCAGTGATAGCTTACTTCAGGCTAAAAGGAATTCAAATCTATCCTTACTTGGGCGACTGCCTGATTCTGGCTCAAGAAAAGGAAGACCTTCTACAGCATCTGGAATATGTTATAGCAGTGCTAAGATGCCTAGGGTATTCTGTGAACGAAATAAAGTCCAGTCTAGTACCCTCTCAAGACATGTGCTTTCTGGGTGTGAGACTGAATACAGCAGCCCAGATGGCCTTTTAACCCCGGACAAACAAAAGAGTCTATCCCTTTACTTCCATCAACTATCTCATCAGTCCGTGCTGACTGCAAGGACAGTCCTTCAAGCATTAGGGTTCATGGCATCTTGTATTCTGGTGCTTCCCAATGCCAAACTGCATATGAGGAAGCTGCAATGGTATCTCAAAAATGTATGGACACAGCACTGCCAGGATTTGGACACTGTCATTCAAATAATACCTTGCCTTCAAAAAGAATTTTTGTGGTGGGCTCAGGAATGTCACCTAAACAAGGGACTCTCTGTGACCTGGCCAGAGGCGAGTCAGATTTTAACGACAGATGCCTCGGACATTGCTTGGGAGCTCATCTAAATGGAAAGTGGATACAAGACAAGTGGCCTGCCAGACTACAGCATCTACATATCAACATGAAGGAGATGTTAGCAGTCCAGTTTGCATTAATGGCTTTCAAGGAGTTACTTCTTCCAGGGCAGGTGTTGATTCTAACAGACAACACAACTGTCATGTGGTACATCAACAAACAAGGGGAACACATTCTTATCCTCTATGCAGGCAAGCAATGATTTTATGGGAGACTGCGCTCAGCTTGCAACTAACTCTTCAGGCAAGGTTTCTGCCGGAGCACAGAACTCCTTAGCAGATGTGTTAAGCAGACAAATCATGGATCCCCACGAGTGGAAACTGGATCTTCATGTATTTCAGAAATTGACAGTGTCATGGGGAACTCCAGACATAGATCTGTTCGCTTCTCCACTAAACCACCAGCTGCCAAAGTTTTGCACAAAGGGGTTTCATCACACAGCTTGGAAAGTGGATGCTCTGTCTTTCAGTTGGAAAAATCTTCATGTGTATGCCTTTCCACCTCTGCCTCTTCTTCCAAAGGTGCTCTTAAAGGTCAGACAAGACAAGCCAAGGATGATTTTAATAGCTCCAGATTGGCCTCGACAACACTGGTACCCACTACTAAGGAGTCTGGTAAGGAAGCCTCCATGGCCTTTACCTTTGATTCCACATCTGTTATCTCAGAAGGACGGTCATCTGCTCAATGTCAAGCTTCACTCTCTTCATCTAACAGCCTGGCATATTCTGTGTTGAAACACAGCAGGTCTCACCTTCCTCAACAAGTTTTAAATGTGATTATGGAAGCTAGAAGACCTAGTACAAGGAAAGTGTATGCAGAAAAATGGAAGAGATTTTTATTTTGGAGTACAGCAAAGAATTTGGAGATTTCTGAGCCTAATTTGAGTGTGGCTCTTCAATATCTTACTGAGTTATTGGACAAAGGTTTGTCCTTCTCTTCCATTAAGATTCATGCTGCAGCAATTTCAGCTCACTATGATTGTGACCCACCATTGTTTTCGCATCCTTTGTTCAAGCAGTTTCTTAGAGGGGCAAAGAATATAAGACCCCCATTAGAGCTCCTACTCCTGCTTGGGATCTCAATTTTGTGTTGGAAAAACTTACTCTACAACCTTTTGTGCCTCATGCTACTGCTGAATTGAAATACTTGTCATGGAAGACTGCTTTTCTGTTGGCTATTACTTCTGCAAGAAGGGTGTCTGAGTTGCAGGCCCTTATGGCAGTAGAGCCCTTTTGATTTTCCATAAGGATAGGGTATCATTACGTACTAATCCTTCCTTTATGCCTAAGGTGGTTTCTAGTGTGGCTTTAAACCAAACTATTCATTTGCCTACTTTTTATGCAGACCCCCAAAATAAAGGGGAAAAGATTTTGCACACTTTAGATGTACACAGGCAATTGCGTTATTATTTAAGCAGGACTAAGGATTTTAGGCAGTCTCAGCAGTTGTTTGTTTCTTTTGCTTTGAGTTCAGGGCAAGCCTGTGTCAAAACAAACTATTTCTAGGTGGATTGGGTTTTGCATTGCATTTTGTTATTCCCATCATGGCAAGGAGATTCCAGCTGGGATTAGGCCTCATTCCACTAGGGCTACTGCCACTTCAACAGCATTTCTAAGGGGTGGCAACTAAGGATATTTTGGAGGCAGCTACTTGGAGTTCAGTGCATACTTTCTCTAAGCATTATCACCTTCCTCTCTACTCTAAGTCTAGGGCTGGTTTTGCCACAGCTATTTTGCAAGGCATGTTGTCAGCTCCTGCTTCTTTATGATTTGCCAGCCTCCCTTACCTCTGCTTTGGGATTCTACCCAATAGTTAGGACTGCAGCAATGTGGAATGAAGAACATAGTACAGTTTTGTACCTACCATAAATGTAGATGTTCGAGGATCCACATTGCTGCAGTCCAATTTACCCTCCCTCCTTCCCCTCTGTGTTTACGGGTGGTTGTGTAGGTGAGGTTATATGCTGATAATTTTGTATATATTGTACATATTTTTGGTGCAGGTATATTGGGCCTTGTCTTTTTAGGGTCTTCTGACATCTGGGGCAAGAAAAGACTGAGGATATGACGTCGGTCATGCGCATTAGTACCCTGACGTACTGACGTCAGTCTAATGCGCCCTGACCGACGTCAGCCATATACTTTGGTATTCGGGCCGACTGGACAGCGGACTACCCAATAGTTAGGACTGCAGCAATGTGGATCCTCGAACATCTACATTTATGGTAGGTACAAAACTGTACTATATATATATATATTGCATTTATCCAAATTTAGCCTTCCTAGAGGGAACCTGGCATCTGGGGCAAGAAAAACTGAGGAAGATGGCGTCTGCTGATGCTTTTATGCCCCAGACGCTCTGACATCGGGGAAAGTGCGACATCAGCCGAGGCCAGACCCAGACTTTGGAATCCGGCCGACCGAAGGGCTGCCTGAGGCAGGTCAACCCATATGTGATGACTGCAGATGCATACCTATCAGACATCTACATTTATGGTAGGTACAAAACTGTACTTTTTGTACCTACCATAAATGTAGGTGTTCGAGTGTTCACACTGCTGCAGTCCAGGTTACCCTCCCTCCATCCCCTCTGAACTAGCTGGACTTATCTATACCTTTCTATCCTATACAACCTTTGGGGTGTATTTGCTGGTAACTGAAGGTATTGTTTTTACTGTATATTTTTGATTAGCAATATGTATTGCCTACCTACTTGGGGGCACCTGACATCTGGGGCAAGAAAAACTGAAGAAAATGGCGTCGGATGCATCTTGTATACCCCCGGCGCATTGACGTCAGGGAAGAGGCGACAGCAGCCGACGCCGGACCAAGTCTTTGGAACTCAGGCCGACTTCGGGATCGCCTGATGGTAGGATAACCCAAGTGTAATGACTGCAGCAGTGTGAACACTCTAACATCTACATTTATGGTAGGTACAAAACTGTACTTTACCCACCCACCATCCCCCTTTCTTTGCTGGGACTTATCTGTACCTCTCTATTCTATACAACCTATGTGGTGTATTTGCTTGTAGATGAAGGTATTGTTTATTTTAGTGCATGCTTTTATAAGCAATGTGTTTTAGCCTACCCTTTTGGGGGCACCTGACATTTGGGACAAGAAAAACTGAAGAAAATGGCGTCTGCTGCATCTTTTATACCCCTGGCACACTGACATCAGGGAAGAGGCGACAGCAACCTACGCCAGACTAGGACTTTGGAATTCAGGCCGACTGCGGGTAGCCTTCCAACAGAGTAACCCAAGTGTAATGACTGCAACAGTGAATACACTTGAACATCTACATTTTGTGGTAGGTACACAACTGTACTTTACTTTCCATGCAAGAGCTTCTATGGATGACATTTGTGCAGCAGCAACACAGTCTACCCCTCATACTTTCATCACTCATTAAAAATTGGATATGGTCTCCAGGGGGAGAGCTTCCTTTGGTTCGGTGGTACTCATTAATATTCTTCCATAGGGCCTCCCAGGAAACAAAGTAGCTAGGGACTCCATCCCGTCAGTAAGGAATGAATGAAGATTAGTAACATCAGATAAAGAAGTTCTGTTAACATAACTTTCCATTTGTGTTGTTGATCTTTATTCATTCATTACAACCCACCCACCATCCCCTTCCAAAAGACTCCTGGAGGTTTGGATATGGTCCTAGCCTATGATAAGGAAGTTGCTCAGATAAAGCCTCTGCTTTTCCTTCCTTTCCTTATGGGCAAACTCGATCTAAAGTAATATAGAGAGGGTACTATGGGTAAGACTTAGCTAGAGAGTTTTTTTGGCTGGCGCGAGCTTGTTATAACTGCTGACTTTTTTCCGAAGATGGAACTGACACCCATCAGTAGTGAATGAATGAAGATCAACAACACAGATGGAACGTTATGGTAAGAACATAACTTTTTTCTCCCACTTTGAGAAGCCCCAAGTAAGGATGGCACAAATTTCTGGTGTGTGTAGTTTTTGCAAGTGGTTAGTAATGATTATCTTAATGGTTGGACTAGCTAGTTTGTGATTTATTTTGGTGTGTCTAGTGGATCTTTTGCTTTCATAGCTTCTGTTTATATACCTTGCAGCCCTGAGGGATTTGGGTTGTCATTTGCTGAATTTGGCATTGAGGTTTATCATTACATGAATCTAAGTGAGATTGAATAGGCATACTTGATTATGTCATATTAAATGTGAGGAGTTGTTCATTCTCCATATTTACACAGTACTGTTTTTTTTCCCCACTTATGATCCGGAAAGTGGTGGTGATGTCACCAGTGTGTTCCCTGTTTTGAAAGTAAGAAAATGTTTTTATCGTTAACCTTTTATTCTGTAATTAATTTAAATGTTGCTAGATTATTCTCAGTGATTTTTAGATACTACACTTTTAAAAAAAAGCGTATTGTTTACCAACCTATTTTAAAGAGCTGTGCATTTAATTGCTGTATTTCCATTTTTAGCATGTGCCGTACCTTTTACTGCACTTGACCTGGTAGGCTTCCACTACGTCCACAGTGATGTCTCACTTTGAAATTAGTAGTAGTTTTCAGGGTCTGGCATAGAAGCAACTGCTAGCATACAATTTCCTTTTGTGTAAACAAGTCACCATATTTAATCATAGTTGTTTTACATTGGAGTTTGAGGAAGCATAGTAGCTTCTGCCACTTTTTTTCTTGTTTTGCATAGTTAATTGTACATAATGCTAGTTCGTGTGGAACATGTCTGTTGTGGACTTCAAAATGTGCAGTTTTTTTAACTGATTTTCAAGAAAGTAATGAGCTTTGTGCAGTGTATCAGTAGAAAGGCACAGAGGTTTCTCTCTGGTTACACAACATAGCATTTGTGCAAGTTAGAACTGTTAACCAGTGCTCCTACTTGCAGTGAATATGAATCCATTGAAATACTTTCACTAGTTCAGCGTTTGCACTGAAATCCTTAAGTTTGTTGTTCATATATGGTTCATAGATTAGTACTAGGCTAACTGCCCTTGTGGGCCATTTTAAGCCTAGCAAATTACCCTATGTGAGAATCAAACCCCGCACCTTGTGTCTCCAAGGTAAACACCTTAACCATTATGCCATCCTCCCACCCTTAGCTCATTTCCAGCAACCCCTTCACCCCTCCATTAGTGCAGAGCGTGAAATGTTTCCCTCTGGTTTATTATGGTCTGCTGTGACACCATCTGTTTGTTGCACAGCATTGCTGATGTTTAAGGTAACTGCTGCTGAGTGGCAGAGGGGTGTTACCTTTAAGTGGAACAGTTTGCATTCTGGGATGAACATACTAAAGGATGACTGGTTGTTTTGTGTGTGCATGTGTTTGTTGGATAAATAGCTCATTGAGAGACCTGAGGGCTTATAAATTTTAGAAAAGTTGCACAACACCCTAGTTTTGTGCGTGTGCCCGGGGGGGGGGGGGGTACTTAAAATTTGTTTTTATATTAGGTGACCAGCCTTATTGTCACACCTTGGTGTGTAGCAGGAGACTATTTAGGAGGATGGAACGCAGCAAGCATATGTGGTGCACTGCCATTTACATACAAGGGAGTCTGGGTGGATGTTGGGTAGAAGCCACATTTGTACTGGTGGTATGATTACCTTAACTGCGTTGTGACTTGAGGCCACAGGTAGGATTCCTCTACCAGTAAATAAATGTCCTGCTTTGTACAAAAATTTCACTTAGTTAGTGTTTTTTTTTTATAAGAATGTTGTGAAAGTAAGCAAATGTTTCTAGAAGTCTTCTTCTTTCAGCTTTTTCTGGTTAGGGGTTGCCACAGCAGATTACCTGTCTGCTCATGATTGGCAGTGGAGTTTTACAGTGTCAAGGTGCCAGCCTGGCACCCAACCTTCCACAGAAGGCACACGCATGTACACACTCACACCTAGAGCCAATTTGGTGTGTCCAATCCACCCATTAGCAAATGTTTCTAGAAGTGCCTAGTTAAAATTTCAGTATAGCTCTGCCTTTCAAACAGGAGACTTGTTCATGTAAGTAAAGTTACCCAGCTGTTGGCTTCATGCAGTTTGGAATGTTTCCCATATTTTTGAAATAGTGTTTAATCATCACATTGTATTATTGGTAAAATGTGCTTATTAGTGAGAGCACTGATTACAGGCGATTCTTTTCAGATATAACCTGTGATGATGATAGAAAGCATTCACAGTTAAAATGTCCCAGACGGTCATATACTAGTTCAAAATGTCCAGTCTCCTGTGGGTAGTACACCTTGTGTTGAATACTGTGGATATTTGCCCACAGAAAAGCACAAAACAAATTAATGGGCAAGACTTGCATGATCTTTCTCACTTTTTTATGCACAAGCTAATTGTGGTCATACTTTTGACCCTATTATCATGCAGTAGATAAGAAAGTAGGGATAATGGTTAACTAGGGAAGGTACGTGTGGATTTGCTTTGCGTTTGCATTAGTGTAGTTTTACATGAGTACGTTTTAATCTGAATTTATGTTCAGGTTATCTTTGACTGAGAATAGAGTCCTGCTTTTATTCCAGAAGAAAACTGTGCAGGCTGTACTACATGTAAATAGATTTTCTCAGAGCAAGGTTCTAATGTTGAATTGATCTGGTTGCCATTTTCATGGAAATCTCTTTGGTTTTAATATTAGGACCATCATGCAGCTTAGCTCTCATGATGATTCTCTGCATGATGTTCTTCATCTCACATTGCTGCAGTCCTTACACTTGGGTAGTTCGCTGTCCTCGGTCGGCCCGAATATCAAAGTATAAGGCTGACGTCGGTCAAGGCGCATTTGACTGACATCAGGACGTCAGGGTACAAATGCGCATGACCGACGTCATATCCTCAGTCTTTTTTGCCGCATGGTCCGATGCAGAAGCAGCATTGCAAGTGCCGGTTGGCGTTCTGAGATTTTTCGATTTCGAAGTTTCAGACCGAGTTCAAAGTTGGCTAAGTACCCCGTTGGGGAATATTTTAGTTTTTCTTGCCTCAGTGATTTACCGGATGTCAGAAAAAGTCAATAATTGCATTTCTTGTGGGAAACAGATACCGCATAGAGATTATCATACTTTGTTTATTCCTTGCTTAGGGCCTGAGCACGACGTTGTTGGCTGTCGCTCTTGTGCTAGATTTAATAAACGCACTATAAAGAGGAGGTTGGATTGTGCAAGGTTAGTCTTTGGGAAGCGGTGCAATTACAAAATGCCGTCGGATGCTCCGACGCCCGCTTCTTCGAAGAAGCGCAAGGACAAAGCAGTTAAGCCTAGGCTGGAAGAACCGTCTGTACCGGACGCCTCTTTAGAGGTGTCGGTGGAGCCGGTGGCTCCACCGGAGGTTTCTTTGTGTTCCCAGGGTGAGACTTTAGTATTGCAAGATGTGGCCTCTCAGGAGGCAAGTCAAGCTGAGGGGGCTTCTCAGGTTACTATTCTCCCCTCCCTTCCTAGGGTGGCTAGGCCCTCTCCTTCTGTTTCTAAGGCTTCTCCCAGGGGCAGGCCAGGTTTAGCTTCAGTAGGTGTTACCCCTAGCTCTTCAGGTACTGTGCCCAAGAAGCATATGCTTAAAATGGCAGAAGATTTGATTACTTTGATTAGGGGTTCTATGCCCCCTCCTGATAAGAGGCCTAGGGTGGACCCTGAGCTGGGGAGTTTTGAGCAGGCTTCAGATGTGTCAGAGTCTTCGGCTGAAGACTTGCAGGAGTACTCTCCTTATTCTGATTCTGATGTGGATGATTCTACTCCTTCTGCTTCTCCTCCTGAGGATTTTTCTTTTCAGAAACTCTACATTCCATGAGGGAGCATTTTAAGTGGGAAGGTCAGGACTTCTCTGATTCCAGGAAAAGGCTTAGGGAATTTTTTTTACCCCAGCATAGGCCTTTGGCTATACCTCCTGTTTTGGATGTAGTGGAAGATGTTTTTACAGAGGCTTCTCTTAATCCTGATTCTTTGCCTCCTGCTCCTGTCAAGTCGGATAGGTATTACAGGGTGCCTGAAGCTCATAAGTATCTTTTTAAGAGTCCTAGGGCAGACCCAGAAACTGTTAGCCAGGGGCCTAAAGGTGTTAAGGCTTCTGTTGTTAAGAATCCGGTTCCTGCAGACAAAGAGGCTAGGGCCTTGGATAGATGGGGAAAGAAAGTTTATACTTCTTCCACTCTTGCTATGAGGGCTTTGAATTGCCAGTTTCACATGTTGAAATATCAAAACTATCTCCTTTCACAATTTAAGTCTAAGGTTGATGCTCTGGCAGTAGGTATTGATTGTAAAGAGTTGCAAGATTTAGTACATGTTTCTGAACAGGTGGGTAAGCATTCTTTGCAATGTGGTTTTGATGCTGTACAGGCCTCGTCTAGGGTGGCTGCCACTGGGTCAGTTCTTCGCAGGCACGCCTGGCTTAGGGATCAAAATTTGTCTGAACATGTTAAAACAAGGATTTTAGATGCTCCTTTACAATCTGACGTGTTGTTTGGTCCTCCTGTTGAGGCAGTTTTAAAGAAAATGGAAGACAAGGCTAAGTCTATGCAGACTGTTAAAGATTTTTTGCAGGTTCAGCCTCCAAAGTTTAGCAGAAATTGGCCTGCTAAAGGGTGGACGTATCCTTCTTATGATTCCCAGTCTAGGGGTAGATCTAGATGTGGTAGGGGCAGAGCTCAGGGCTCTTTCAGGCCTAGAACAGGGAGTTCTCCTGCACAGTCTTCAGGTGAGGGCAGGGGTCAGTCCTTTCGTAAACAGACCCAATGACCTACCTTTTCAGCTGCCAGAGCCTTCTCGTCTGGCAGCACCTTTGGGAGGAAGGTTGGCACTTTTCAAAGAAAATTGGAGTTTAATTACCCAAGACAAATGGGTATTGGATATCATACATCAAGGTTACAGGTTTTATTTCCATACCTTGCCTCCTTTCAGGGGCATGCCAGACGTTCCTCCTCAACAAAGAATAGAGGCTCACAAGCAAATTTCTCTGTTACTTCAACTAGGGGCCATACAGCCGGTCCCTATGCCAGAAGTGGGCCTAGGATTTTATTCTCGCCTGTTCCTAGTACCAAAGAAGGGGAACACGTGGAGACCAATTTTGGATCTATCTATCCTCAACACTTATCTGGACATTCCCAAGTTTAAAATGTTGACGTTACAACAGCTTTTGCCTCTGCTGGGCAAGGATCATTGGATGGTAACTTTGGATCTCAAGGAGGCTTACCTTCATGTTCCTATCAGACTAAGTTGCAGGAAGTATCTGCGTTTTCGAGCTGGGACTTTTCACTATCAGTTCTCTGCATTGCCCTTTGGCTTATCTACTGCGCCCAGAGTGTTCACAAAAGTTCTGGCTCCAGTGATAGCTTTCTTCAGGCTGAAAGGAATACAGATCTATCCTTATTTGGACGACTGCCTGATTCTGTTTCAAGGAAGAGAGGAGCTCCTTCATCATTTGGAATATGTGATAGCAGTGCTAAGATGCCTAGGGTATTCTGTGAACGAAATAAAGTCCAGTCTAGTACCCTCTCAAGACATGTGCTTTCTGGGTGTGAGACTGAATACAGCATCCCAGATGGCCTTTTTAACCCCGGACAAACAAAAGAGTCTATCCCTTTACTTCCATCAGCTATCTCATCAGTCCGGGCTGACTGCAAGGACAGTCCTTCAAGCCTTAGGGTTCATGGCATCTTGTATTCTGGTGCTTCCCAATGCCAAACTGCATATGAGGAAGCTACAATGGTATCTCAAAATGTATGGACACAGCACTGCCAGGATCTAGACACTGTCATTCAAATAGTACCTTGCATGCAAAAGTAATTTTGTGGTGGGCTCAGGAATGTCACCTAAACAAGGGACTCTCTGTGACCCGGCCAGAGGCGAGTCAGATTTTAACGACAGATGCCTCAGACAAAGCTTGGGAGCTCATCTAAATGGAAAGTGGATACAAGACAAGTGGCCTGCCAGACTACAACATCTACATATCAATCTAAAGGAGATGTTAGCAGTCCAGTTTGCATTAATAGCTTTCAAGGATTTACTTCTTCCAGGGCAGGTGTTGATTCTAACAGACAACACAACTGTCATGTGGTACATCAACAAGCAAGGGGAACATTCTTATCCTCTATGCAGGCAAGTAATGATTTTGTGGGAGACTGCTCTCAGTTTACAACTCAATCTTCAGGCAAGGTTTCTGCCAGGAGCACAGAACTCCTTAGCAGATGTGTTGAGCAGGCGAATTATGGATCCCCACGAGTGGAAATTGGATCCTCATGTGTTTCAGAAATTGACAGTGTCATGGGGAACTCCAGACATAGATCTGTTCGCTTCTCCACTAAACCATCAGCTGCCAAAGTTTTGCACAAAAGGTTTCATCCCACAGCTTGGAAAGTGGATGCTCTTTCTTTCAATTGGAGCAATCTTCATGTGTATGCCTTTCCACCTCTGCCTCTTCTCCCAAAGGTACTTCTAAAGGTCAGACAGGACAAGCCAAGGATGATTTTAATAGCTCCAGATTGGCCTCGACAGCACTGGTACCCATTACTGAGAAGTCTGGTAGGAAGCCTCCATGGCCTTTGCCTTCGATTCCACACCTGTTGTCACAGGAGGACAGCCATTTGCTCAATGTCAAACTTCATTCTCTTCACCTAACAGCCTGGCATATTCTGTTTTGAACCATAGAGGGTCTCAACTTCCACAACAAGTTTTGAATGTGATTTTGGAAGCTAGAAGGCCTAGTACAAGGAAAGTGTACGCAGATAAATGGAAGAGATTTTTATTTTGGAGTGCAGCAAAAGATTTTGATGTTTCTGAGCCTAATTTGAGTGTGGCTCTTCAATATCTTACTGAGTTATTGGACTAAGGTTTGTCTTTCTCTTCTATTAAGGTTCATGCTGCAGCAATTTCGGCTCACTATGATTGTGACCCACCATTGTTTTCTCATCCTTTGTTCAAGCAATTTCTTAGAGGGGCAAAGAATATAAGACCCCACGAAGAGCTCCTACTCCTGCTTGGGATCTCAATTTTGTGTTGGAGAAACTCACTCTACAACCTTTTGAGCCTGCAGCTACTTCTGAGTTGAAATATTTGTCATGGAAGACTGCTTTTTTGTTGGCAATTACCTCTGCAAGAAGGGTTTCTGAATTGCAGGCCCTTATGGCGGTTGAGCCTTTCTTGATTTTCCATAAGGATAGGGTATCATTACGTACTAATCCTTCCTTTATGCCTAAGGTGGTTTCTAGTGTGGCTTTAAACCAAACTATTCATTTGCCTACTTTTTATGCAAATCCCCAAAATAAAGGGGAAAAGATTTTGCACACTTTAGATGTTCACAGGCAGTTGCGATATTATTTGGACAGAACTAAAGGGTTCAGGCAGTCTCAGCAGTTGTTTGTTTCTTTTGCTTTGAGTTCTCAGGGCAAGCCTGTGTCAAAACAAACTATTTCTAAGTGGATTGGGTTTTGCCTTGCTTTCTGTTATTCCCATCATGGCAAGGAGATTCCAGCTGGGATTAGGCCTCATTCCACTAGGGCTACTGCCACTTCAACAGCTTTTTTGAGGGGAGTGGCAACCAAGGATATTTTGGAGGCAGCTACTTGGAGTTCAGTGCATACTTTCTCTAGGCATTATCACCTGCCACTTTACTCTAAATCCAGGGCTGGTTTTGCCACTGCTGTTTTGCAGGGCATCTTGGCAGCTCCTGCTTCCTTGTAGTTAGCCATCCTCCCTTACCTCTGCTTTGGGATTCTACCCAAGTGTAAGGACTGCAGCAATGTGAGATGAAGAACATAGTACAGTTTTGTACCTACCATAAATGTAGATGTTCAAGATCCACATTGCTGCAGTCCAATTACCTCCCTCCTTCCCCTCTGTAGTTAGAGGTGGTTGTGTGGGTTGGGTTGTACATATTGTGTATTTTGTATATATTGTACATATTGTTAGTGCAAGGGTGGTGGTTTGGTTGTTTGCTGTCTTTTGGTTTTGACCTTTATTTTTAGGGTCTTCTGACATCTGGGGCAAGAAAAGACTGAGGATATGACGTCGGTCATGCGCATTTGTACCCTGACGTCCTGATGTCAGTCAAATGCGCCTTGACCGACGTCAGCCTTATACTTTGATATTCGGGCCGACCGAGGACAGCGGACTTCCCAAGTGTAAGGACTGCAGCAATGTGGATCTTCGAACATCTACATTTATGGTAGGTACAAAACTGTACTTTCCATTCAGGGTATCTACCAGGATAAAGCTACATCTGGGACAAGATTAATGGTCAGCAAAGAGCCTAGCACACTTGCTTTTCAGGAACCAGTTTGGGGTTAATGCTACTGCTTTGCTTGTGGTTAGAGAAGGGGTATTGATTCCTAGTTGAGTATAGCTGAGGTGAGACCAGCACTGGTAATAGCCAGCAGGTGAATCACCACAATTTATTATTCTTGGCAAACGTAATTCTGTCTTTTCACTAAGTACTGCTAGATTAGCCACCATCTAAGCTAAGTACGTCATTCAAAGGATTCCTAACTCAGTGTATTCCAACCTGTGGAATAAGTTACTAGTATAGGTTAAGCAAAGTGCTACTTTGCTTACGTGTAAGGCTAGTCTTGATTGAATGGGTAGGTACAAATTTGCATCAGTTGTGTACATCCCTGCTTGTTTTGAGAAGTGATCACTATAATGTGCTTCTACATGCTGGATGGCTGTATATTGCTAGGCATCTTATGTTTCTTGTGATCACCTGCCTCATATTGTTTGTGTCCTTAGCTGGTGGAGAGTCGGGATAATGTAAAATTTTGAGGGACTGCTACTGTTTGGCTGCAGCTGATATCCTGTATGTGTCGGGCAGCTAGTTCTAGCGCGACTTTGCTTCCAGTGCACTGTTACGGTAAAGGCAGTGACAGAGGTGTTCATCGTGTTACACTGCTGCAGTCATTACACTTGGGTTATCCTGCCATCAGGCGGTTCCCGAGTCGGCTTGAGTTCCAAAGTCTTGGTCCGGCGTCAGTTGCTGTCGCCTCCTCCCTGACGTCAAGTGCGACGGGGTATATAAGATGCAGCCAACGCCATTTTCTTCAGTCTTTCGTGCCATGCGGTGCCCGAAGCAAAAGCAGTTTGTAAGTGCCGGTCAGCCGTCTCCTGAGATTTTCATTCCGAATCGAGAACCAAAGTTTTCTACAAAGCTAAGTACCCCGTTGGGGAAACTTTTTCTTGCCTCAGACCGATGTCAGTAAAAGTTAATAACTGTATTTCTTGTGGGAAGCAAATACCTCATAAGGATTTCCATTCCTATTGTATCCCATGCCTAGGCCCTGGCCACGTCGTCACTGGTTGTCGGTTTTGTGCTAGGTTTAACAAGCGCACTATTAAACGTCTGTTTGATTTTGCCCGACATTATTTTGGCAGAAAATTCAATTATACCATGCCGTCGGAACTTCTGACCAGAATACACAAAAAGCGCAAAGACAAGGATAGGCATCAGAGGCCCAAAACTGACGACGAGGCCTCTTCTAGGCCAGTCACCGGTTTTCCGGTTTTCAGCGAGGCGCCTTCGCAGCCCCTGATGACTGCTTCTGTAGAATCACAAGCCGCCTCTGACTCCCACGTGGAGATGGCTGGGCCTTCGGACGCACAAGTTCTTCAGCCTACCGAAACCAACCTTTCAGAGGGATCTGCAGTAGCTGCGCAACCCACAGCTATAGAGGGTGTCTTCAGACCTCCTCAGTTAAGCATTAAACCCTCAGCTAAGTCTAAGCCTCCTTTAAAGTCAAATACAATACAGCATTCTCCTGGACAGGCCTCCATGTCTAAGAAACAAATGCTCAAAATGGCCAAAGACCTAATCACTCTGATCAGGGAGTCCTATCCCCCTCCTGATAAAAGGCCTAGACAGGATGCAGACTATGACTCATCTGACCAGGTTGTCCATCTCTTCTGATTCATCCTCAGACCTAGGATACTCTTTGAGGATTCTGATGCTGAGGAATCGTTTCCATCAGCCTCACCGCGTGAGGACTACTCCTTTGTGACATCCCTACATACCATGAGGGAGCATTTCCACTGGGAAGGCCAGGATTATTCAGAATCCAAGAAAAGGCTCAGAGACTTCCTTTTATTACCTCAACACAGACCCCTTGCTATTCCGCCAGTGTTAGATATTGTGGATGATGGGTATACTGAATCCAGCTTAAATCCTGATTCCTTACCCTCCAGCCCTGTTAAACCTGACAGATACTACAGTGTCCCTGACTCACATAAATTTCTGTATAAAAGCCCTGTAGCTGACCCTGAAACTATTTCCCAGGGACCCAAAGGAGATGGCCTTCAAGAATGCAAGTGCAGTCATAACATATGGGTTGTCTTGCCTCAGGCAGCCCTCGGTCAGCCGGATTCCAAAGTCTGGGTCCGACGTCAGCTGATGTCGCATTTCTCTTCGTCAGGGCGGCTGGAAGTATATAAGCATCAGCCGACGCCGTCTTCCCAGTCTTTCTTGCCGCGCGGTGCCGAAGCAGATGTCCTTCATGGATGCATCTGCAGTCATAACAACTGGGTTGTCCTGTCGTCAGGCAGCCCTTCAGTCGGCCGGATTCCAAAGTCCGGGTCCGGCTTCGGCTGATGTCGCACTTCACCCGACGTCATCTCTGTTGGTCTTCAGGTATAAAAGCATCAGCCGACGCCATTTTCCTCAGTCTTTCTTGCCGCGTGGCGCCCGAAGCAGAAGCTGTTCGCAAGTGCCGGTCGGTCGGATCCAGAGATTACTTCTACCGAATACTACTTCGAAGACTTCTAAAGCTAAGTACCCCGTTGGGGACTCTTTCTTGCCTCAGCCGATGTCAGAAAAAGTTAATAATTGTTTGACCTGTGGGAAACAAATACCTCATAAAGATTTCCACTCTTACTGTCTGCCTTGTTTAGGCCCAGCCCACGACGTAGCAGCCTGTTCGGCCTGTGCTTCTTTCAACCGACGAACGCTTAGGCGGCGTCCGGAGTTTGCAGAACAGTTTTTCGGTTCTGATTTTGCGTACATTATGCCGTCGGATCCTCAGACTACCCAATCCACCAAAAACCGCAAAGATAAAGACCGACACTCGCGGTCCGCGGTTTCGGCCGAAACCATGGTTAAGCAAACCGCGAGTGTCTCGGTTTCGGCCGAAACCGAGAAAACTGATCAAAGTACAGCTGAACCTATCTCTACAACTGAGGCCCCTGCTACCACTCTTGAATCGGCCTCAGAAATTTTATCCACTACGGTGGTTGCCACTGACTTATCAGACACCATTCCCTTGGATGTCTCTACCCCAGCACGTGGTGCTGCTAGGCCTCCAGCAGCCATGTCCATTAAGGCCTTCGCCAGGGCTAAAGCAGCCAAGACTACTAAAACAGTGCCTGTTAAACCCCCCACAACCAGGCCCTCTTCTAGTTCACAAATGCTTACTTTGGCAGAAGATTTAATTTCATTAATTAGAGGATCTCAATCTCACCCAGACAGGGCCTCTCAGCCCCAGAGAAGAGACCTAGGGCAGAGCCCCCTGAGCCAGTGTCCTCTGATGATTCTGCTGATGAATCAGACATAACTGACCAGCCAGAGGCTCCTTTCTCCAATTTTGAAGATTCTGATGCTGAAGAATCCATTCCAGCTGCTTCCCCACCAGAAGAATTCTCCTTTGGGGAACCTTACATGCCATGCGAGAGCAGTTCCAATGGCAGCAACAGGATTTTTCAGACTCCAGAAAAAGACTTAGGACCTTTCTGCACCTCCCACAGCACAGGCCCTTAGCTATACCTCCTGTTCTCTCTGTGGTGGATGATGCTTTCAATGATGTCTGCTCCGCTCCAGACTCTTTACCCCCAGCCCCTGCCAAACCAGACAGATTTTACAGGGTGCCAGATACTCATCACCACCTTTACAAGTCCCCACTTGCAGACCCCAAAACTATATCCCAGGGTCCCAAGGCAGTAGCCGCGACCATAGCTAAAAACCCTATTTCTTCTGAAAGGGAAGCAAGGTCATTAGACAGATGGGGTAAAAAGGTCTACACTTCAGCTACTCTCTCAGCTAGAGCTTTAAACTGTCAGTTTCACATGATACAATACCAAGAGTTTATGCTTGATCAGTTAACTAAAAAACTAACCACTGATGAATCTCTTGATAAGAAACATGTATTAGAAATGGTAAATAACATACAACAGGTTAGCAACCATTCCTTAAAATGTGGCTATGATGCACTGGAGGCTTCATTTAGATCAGCCATGACTGGCACAGTAATAAGAAGGCATGCATGGCTAAAGGAGCAAGCTTTACCGGATCATGTTAAAGCTAAGTTGCTAGATGCTCCTATGGATAAGACAAGTTTGTTTGGTACACCTGCCCAGCAGGTTATGAAGAAAATGGAAGAAAAGGCAAAATCTGTTCAAACTGTTAAAGATTTCTTGCAGGTTCAACCACCAAGGTTTAGCAGGAACTGGCCTGCCAAAATTGGTCCTTTCCTGACTCCACAAAATTTCAAAGGGGCAGGAATAGGCGTTCCAGAGGCAGAAACCAATCCAGAGGAGGTGCCTACAGAGGGCGACAGTGGCAAGGTAAAAACAGAGGCACAGACACAACCACTGACACTACATCAGCACAACCACAGTGACTTAACCCTAAATCCGCCTACCAGGGAACAAATAGCAGCTCCTCTAGGCGGAAAGTTAACCTTATTCTCAAAGAACTGGCACTACATAACAAAAGACAAGTGGATTTTACAAACCATAGATCAAGGTTACGGTTTCACTTCCACACTTTACCAGTCAAAAGAGGAATGCCAAATCTACCTCCAAATCAAACAACAGAGGCTCTACAACAGATAATGGAGTTAGCAAACATGAGAGCTGTGGAAAGAGTGCCGACAGCAGAGCAAGGAAAGGGTTCTACTCCAGACTATTCCTAGTTCCAAGAAAGGAAAAAGTTGGAGACCAATTCTCGACCTGTCCACCTTAAATACATACATCATTGTCCCAAAATTCAAAATGCTGACCCTACAGCAACTTCTTCCCATGCTGGGCAAGGAGTCTTGGCTGGTAACTCTAGATCTCAAGGAGGCATACCTGCACGTCCCCATTCGACCATTCTGCAGAAGATACCTCAGATTTCTTGCAGGATCAGAGCACTATCAATTCTCAGCATTGCCCTTTGGCTTATCTACTGCCCAGAGTATTCACAAAATGCCTGGCATCAGTAATCGCCCATTGCAGACTACAGAATTCAAATTTACCCATACCTGGACGACTGCCTGCTACAAGGGGACAACAAAAGCAAGCTGACAACAGATTTACAAAGGGTCATTTACTTGCTACAAGCACTGGGATACACAGTCAATTTACAAAAGTCAAGGCTGATACCGTCCCAAACAAGGACATTCTTGGGCGCGGAATTGGACACAGTAAAACAAATGGCATTCCTGACTACAGAAAAACAAAAAGAGCTCCCTCTTTACTTCTTGGCACTAACAAAACTGAACAAGTTAACAGCAAGAAAAGTACTGCAGGCCTTGGGCTTCATGGCATCATGCATAATCTTGGTCCCATTTGCCAGACTACATATGAGAAAACTACAGTGGTACCTAAAGAATTTATGGTCCCAACACAGACACAGCCTAGAAACAGAAATCCCACTAATTCCATGCTTAAAACAGGAGTTCCTATGGTGGGCTCAGGCATGCCAGTCAAACCCAGGCCTTCCCTTTCGCAGATGTCAAGCAAGCCAGACCATCACAACAGACGCTTCAGACCTAGGATGGGGGCCCACATGCTGGACAAATGCGTGCAAGGATTGTGGACACAGGATCAACTTCACCTGCACATCAACCTAAAAGAAATGCTGGCAGTAAAACTGGCAATCCAAAAGTTCAAACCATTTCTCAAAGAGGGCCAGTTGATAAGGACAGACAACACCACAGTCATGTGGTACATCAACAAACAGGGAGGCACTCATTCATACCCCCTATGCAGAATGACTTTGGAGCTGTGGACCCTGGCACTCAGCTACAACATCCAGTTACAGGCAATATTTGTACCGGGAAAGAAAATACTCTAGCAGACATATTAAGCAGAACCACATCGGATGCCCACGAATGGAAGCTGCACCCGGACATCTTCAAGACCATCTCAAAGAAATGGGGAATGCCTCAGATAGATCTATTCGCATCACCTCTCAATCACCAGCTCAAAAAATTCTGCACAAGGACTTTCCACCCACTAGCATGGAAAGTGGATTCGCTCTCCTTCAGCTGGAAAGGCCTAACAGCATATGCATTCCCACCTCTTCCTTTGATACACAAAGTACTACTAAAAATCAAGGAAGAACGTCCAAGGATAATCCTGATAGCTCCAAACTGGCCAAGACAACACTGGTACCCACTGTTGAGGAGCATGTCTCGGAACAATATGTGGCCAATACCCCTGATGCCTTTGATGTTAACTCAGAACAACTACAGCATCATACATCCAAACCTAAAAACGTTGCAACTGACTGCATGGAACATCACATAGCAGCAGCTAATCCAGAACTTTCCCAAAGAGTTAAAGACATTATTCTTGAAGCACGCAGACCTTCAACAAGAAGGAACTATGCTGGAAAATGGAAAAGGTTTGTCATCTGGAGTACGGAAAGAGGAAAAGATGTGTCAAACATAGATATGCCTAACATTCTGGAGCATCTGGCCGAACTTCTTCATTCAGGCCTGTCCTACTCCTCCATCAAGATACATGCATCAGCTATTTCAGCAGAATACAGCTTTGATCCACCTGTTTTTGCACCCTTTGCTCAGGCAGTTCCTCAGAGGAATCAAGAATGTAAAACCTCCAAGGAAACCACCATTACCAGCTTGGGACTTAAACTTTGTGCTAGAAAAGTTGACACTATCACCCTTTGAACCAGCAGCAACAGCAGACCTACAACACCTGTCATGGAAAACTGCTTTCCTACTGGCAATTACTTCAGCAAGGAGGGTTTCAGAACTACAGGCCTTAATGGCAGTGCAACCCTTCCTAATCTTCCACCAAGATAGAGTGTCCATGAGGACTAATCCTACATTTATGCCTAAGGTGGTATCCAGAGTGTCTTTAAACCAGGCAATCCACCTACCTACCTTCTTTCCCAACCCACAAAACAGAGGGAAAGAATTCTGCATACCTTGGATGTACATAGACAGCTACGCTACTACTTGGACAGAACAAAAATAGCAGAAAGACTGACCAACTTTTTGTAGCCTATGCAACAGGAAGGGAAGGAAAAGCTATTTCCAAACAGACAATCTCCAAATGGATAGGAAATTGCATACGATTCTGTTACTCCTTCCATGGAAAACCAATTCCACAGAACATAAGACCTCATTCTACAAGGGCAACAGCCACTACCACAGCCTTCTTACGAGGAGTGGCAACCAAAGACATTATTGAGGCGGCTACTTGGACCTCAGTGCATACATTTGCCAAGCATTATAATTTGCCTCTATATTCCAGATCCCGAGCAGGGTTTGCCACTGCTGTACTGCAAGGGATCCTAAACACACCATAATCTACTTTTATCCTCCTCCCCAGTTGGCTATGGTATTCTACCCAGTTGTTATGACTGCAGATGCATCCATGAAGGACATAGTACAGTTTTGTACCTACCATAAATGTAGATGTCCGAACTGGATAGCATCTGCAGTCAGGATTACCCTCCCTCCTTCCCTCTGTGGTACTCCTAGGGTGTTTACCCTCCTAATAGCTAGCTGGTGGGGAGTCTTTTATGATGTATTTGTTTGTATATATGTACATACATGCTTATTTTGTGTTTACATCTATCTTTTTGGAAACATTGGCATCTATCCAAATTTTAGCCTTCAAGAGGGCTACTGGCATCTGGGGCAAGAAACACTGAGGAAAATGGCGTCGGCTGATGCTTTTATACCCGAAGACCAACAGAGATGACGTCGGGTGAAGTGCGACATCAGCCGAAGCCGGACCCGGACTTTGGAATCCGGCCGACTAAAGGGCTGCCTGACGACAGGACAACCCAGTTGTTATGACTGCAGATGCTATCCAGTTCGGACATCTACATTTATGGTAGGTACAAAACTGTACTTTCGCAAGTGCCGGTCGGTCAGCTCCTGTATTCTTAGAAACCAAAGTCATCAAAAAAGCTAAGTACCCCGTTGGGGACCTTTTCTTGCCTCAGCCGATGTCAGAAATTACTGAAAAAGTAAATAATTGTTTGTCTTGTGGTAAACAAATACCTCATAAGGATTTCAACTCTTACTGCCTCCCTTGCCTTGGCCCAGACCACGACATCTCGGCCTGTGTCGCCTGTGCTCGCTTCAATAAGCGCACTCTCAGGCTCCGGGCGGAGTTCGCAGAAGACTTCTTCGGCGACAAATTTCATTATACAATGCCGTCGGAACAACCGACAACGCAGACTCCTAAGAAACGAAAAGACCGGGACCGACATCCTCGGCCCGCATCTTCCACCGACACCACGACAAAACTAACTGCGAGTGCCCCGGTTCCCTCTGAGTCGGTTATTCCACCGCTCCGAACCGAAGACACCGCATTACCGATACCTCCGATACCGGAGGCCACTCCGACACCAGTTATTGATTTTCCTCCGGATACCAAAACCGAGGAAATGCCCGAGACCATTGCTGTTGATAAGGTGACTCCTGCACGTGGAGCAGCTAGGCCTCCCATGTCCATGTCTATCAAGGCCTACACACGTGCTAAGGCAGCCAGCAAGTCCAAGCATCTTACTGCTAAAACCTTACCTCAGCCTACTCCTGAAACTCAAATCATGTCTATGGCAGCAGATTTAATTTCCCTGATCAGAGGTTCCCAGGCCCATCCTGAGAGAGGATCCCAGCCTCCTCCTGACAAAAGGCCCAGGGCTGAACCCTCTGACCCTCTTCCTTCAGATGAAGATTCTGAGGACTCTGTTCGCTCTGAAGGCCAGGAAGAGCCCTTCCAGACCTATGAGGATTCAGATGCAGAGGACTCCATTTCCTCAGCCTCCCCTCCTGAGGATATTTCTTTTGGGGAAGTTCTGCATTCCATGAGGGAGCAATTCAAGTGGCAAGGCCAGGAATATTCCGATTCCAGAAAGCGCCTTCGAACCTTCCTTAAAAAGCCCCAGCACAGACCCTCAGCTATACCTCCTGTGCTTGATGTTTTGGATGATTTGTACTCTGACTCCAGTGTCACCCCTGATACTCTTCCTCCTGCTCCTGCCAAGCCTGACAGATACTATAGGGTTCCAGAAACCCATTCTCATTTCTTTAAGGCCCATGCTGTTGATTTAGAAACAATTTCCCAGGGGCCTAAAGGGGTTTCAGCTACCACCTCCAAAAATCCTTTGCCTTCTAACAGGGAAGCAAGGTCCTTAAAGAGATGGGGGAAGAAGGTTTACACCTCCACTACTTTATCTATGAGAGCTCTCAATTGTCTCTTTCACATGTTTCAATATCAGGATTTCCTGTTAGATGATTTACAGAAAACATTGGCCTCCCTGAACCCTTAGATAGGAAGTCTTTGCAGGAGACTGTGCATAATGCTCAACAGGTTAGCAATCACTTTCTACAGTGTGGATATGATGCATTGGAGGCTTCATGTAGGGCAGCTATGACAGGAAGGTCATTCGTAGACATGCATGGTTGAAAGAACAACCCTTACCAGATCATATTAAGGCAAAACTTCTTGACGCACCCTTGGAAAAGAACAAGCTTTTTGGTGCTAATGCTAAAGATGTGTTAAAGTCCATTGAGGAAAAAGCCAAGTCAGTTCAGACAGTAAAAGATTTCCTTCAGGTTCAGCCGCCCAGATTCAGCAGGAACTGGCCTTCTAAAATCTGGTCCTTTCCTAATCCTGAAAGATCACAAAGGGGCAAAAACAGGCATGGCCGAGGAAGAGGACAATACAGAGGATCCTACAGGGGATGACAATGGCAACCATCAAACCAAAGAAGTGACACAGGGGTTTCTCCTGCCCCGCAGGGACAGTCTCAATGACTTTCCTCTAGTTCCGCTAACCAAGGAGCAAACAGAGGCTCCTGTGGGCAGAAAGTTATCTCTGTTTTCAAAAAATTGGCACAAACTGACAACAGACAAATGGATTTTGGACATTATATACCACGGTTACACGTTCCACTTTCATACCTTGCCAAGAAAACAAGGCATGCCAAACCTTCCACAAAATCAGAGAGCAGAGGCTATAAAGCAAATTTCTCTGCTTGCACAGATCAAAGCAATAGAAAAAGTTCCACGACAAGAACAAGGTCAGGGGTTTTATTCAAGACTGTTCCGTGTTCCAAGAAAAGAGAGTCAATGGAGACCAATACTGAACTTGTCCGCTTTAAACACTTTTTTCATAGTACCAAAGTTCAAAATGCTGACTCTACAGCAACTCCTTCCCATGCTGGGCAAGGGGTCTTGGCTGATTACTCTGGACCTCAAGGAGGCTTACCTGCATGTCCCTATCAGATACAGCTGCAGAAGATACCTCAGATTTCTTGCAGGGCCAGAGCATTATCAATTCTCAGCATTGCCATTTGGCTTATCTACCGCGCCCAGAGTATTCACGAAATGCCTGGCATCAGTAATTGCTCATTGCAGGCTCCAGGGGATTCAAATCTACCCGTACCTGGACGATTGCCTCATACAAGCAGACAACAAACTAACCTTGACAAAAAACTTGAATTATGTCATACACTTGCTACAGGCTCTGGGATACACAGTCAACTTTCAAAAGTCAAGACTTCAGCCATCCCAGCAAATAACCTTCTTAGGAGCCAAACTAGACACAGCCTCTCAAATGGCTTACCTGACGGAAGACAAGCAAAAGAAGTTAACCCATTACTTCAAAAGTTTAGCAAAGCTCACCCAGATGACTGCAAGGAGTCTCCTACAGGCCCTGGGTTACATGGCATCCTGCATCCTCCTGGTTCCACTAGCAAGACTGCACATGAGAAAGCTTCAATGGTACTTAAAAAGCTTATGGTCTCAACACAGCAACAACCTAGAAGCAAATATCCCACTCATTCCATGTCTTCAAAAGCAATTTCTATGGTGGGCCTCAGCAAGCCAGTCAAACATAGGTATGTAATTCAAAAAACCTCAGATAACACAGACCATGACCACAGACGCCTCAGTCCTTGGATGGGGGGCGCACATGGAGGGCAGATGTATTCAAGGACAATGGTCTCCAAAGGAAACACATCTGCATATCAATCCAAAAGAAATGTTAGCAGTAATGCATGCCATCGAGGCCTTTGGGCAACAACTTCAACAAGGCCACCTATTAATACGGACAGACACCACCACAGTGATGTGGTACATAAACAAGCAGGGGGGCACTCATTCTTACCCCCTTTGCAGACTGACAATGAATCTTTGGGAAAAATCACTGGGCCTAAACGTACAGTTACAATCCCAGTTTGTTCCAGGCAAAGACAATGTTCTGGCGGACAGTCTAAGCAGGAATTTCCTAGACCCCCACGAATGGAGGCTACATCCAGACATCTTCCTACGACTCACCTCGACATGGGGCAGGCCGGACGTAGACCTATTTGCCTCCCACCTCAATCATCACTTACAAAAGTTCTGCTCAAGGACATATCATCCACAAGCATGGAAAATAGATGCCCTCTCATTCAACTGGAGCTCCCTGATAATTTATGCATTTCCACCTCTGCCACTGATGACCACAGTGTTATTAAAGATCAAAGCAGACAAGCCGAAGGGGATCCTAATAGCTCCAGACTGGCCAAGACAACACTGGTACCCACTACTACGGAGCATATGTCACAACAAAACGTGGGCCCTTCCACAATGGCCCCAACTTTTGACTCAACACAACTTCAGGACAGTTCATCCCAACATCCAGACGCTACAGCTAACAGCTTGGGAAATCCCATAAATAACCTTGATTTACCTCTCTCTAAGGAGGTTCAGCGGATACTAACAGAAGCCCGCAGACCATCCACCAGAAAAGTTTACTCAGCCAAATGGAAGAGATTCAGCATTTGGAATACCAACAAGGGTCATGATGCCTCATTTTTGAGCATTCCTCTCATCCTGGAATACTTGGCAGGTATGCTGCATAAAGGACTTTCATTCTCTTCCATAAAAATTCATGCTTCAGCTATCTCAGCTAGATACAACACTGACCCACCTGTGTTTTCACATCCTTTGTTAAGGCAATTTCTTAGAGGAATCAAGAATATAAAGCCCCAAGAAAGGCACCAGTACCAGCTTGGGACCTCAATTTTGTCCTAGAAAAACTGACTTTACCTCCTTGAGCCAGCAGCTTCTGTGGATTTACAATTTCTTTCCTGGAAGACAGCTTTCCTGTTGGCCATTACCTCAGCAAGAAGGGTTTCGGAATTACAGGCCTTAATGGCAATACCACCGTTCATAACCTTTCACAGAGACAGGGTCTCCTTACGAACCAACCCTACCTTTCTGCCAAAAGTGGTATCTAGGGTTGCTTTAAATCAAGCAATTCACCTGCCTACTTTCTTTCCTAATCCTGAGAACAAAGGGGAAAGACTGTTGCATACCTTGGACATACACAGACAACTTCGCTACTACCTAGACAGAACCAAGACCAGTAGGAAGTCTGACCAGCTTTTTGTAGCTTACGCCCCTGCAGTACAAGGAAAAGCAATTTCTAAACAGACAATTTCAAAATGGATTGGACATTGCATCAGATTCTGTTATTCCTTCCATGGAAAGAGTGTGCCAGCCAATGTCAGACCACACTCCACCAGAGCTACAGCCACCTCTACAGCCTTTTTAAGAGGGGTGCCTACAAAAGACATTGTAGAAGCTGCTACATGGAGCTCCATGCATACATTTTCCAAGCACTACAACCTCCCTTTATATTCCAGATCCAGAGCAGGCTTTGCTTCGGCAGTCCTGCAGGGACTGATAGCTACACCATCCCTTTCTTAGAGCATACCACCTCCCCCAGCTAAGCTTTTGGTATTCAACCCATATGTTATGACTGCAGTTGCATTCTTGAAGGACATAGTACAGTTTTGTACCTACCATAAATGTAGATGTCCGATAGATATGCAGCTGCAGTCGGTTTTCCTCCTCCATCCGCTCTATGCCTTGGGTCCACTCCTCTCCCTGTTATCCTTAGCTGGGGATATCTGTTATGGTGTATCTGTTTATTGCTTATTTGTTGTCTGGAAACCTATTTTTGTCTTCCAATTTGATTACAGCCTTCCTTGGAGGGCACCTGGCATCTGGGGCAAGAAACACTGAAGAAGATGGCGTCGGCTGATGCTTATATACTCCAGCCGCCCTGACGTCGGAGAGAAATGCGACATCAGCCGACGTCGGACCCAGACTTTGGAATCCGGCCGACCGAGGGCTGCCTGAGGCAGGACAACCCATATGTTATGACTGCAGTTGCATATCTATTGGACATCTACATTTATGGTAGGTACAAAACTGTACTTTAAGGCCTCATCAGCCAAGAATCCAGTTCCCTCTGGCAGAGATTCCAGAGCATTAGACAGATGGGGAAAGTATATACGTCTGCAGCTTTAGCAATGAGAGCCTTAAATTGCCAGTTTCACATGCTAAAATATCAGCAGTTTTTACTGTCTCAGTTAAAACAAAAAAATGCTTCCAGAATCAGATCCTCCTAATTTTAAAGAAATGCAGGATTTATTGCATGCAGCTGAACAAGTGGGAAAGCATACTTTGCAATGTGGTTTTGATTCTCTAGAGGCCTCCTGCAGAGCAGCAGTTACAGGCTCTGTCATTAGAAGACATGCTTGATTAAAAGAACATACGTTACCAGATCATGTTAAAGCAAAATTATTGGATGCACCTTTGCAGCAGGATGTGTTGTTTGGAGTTAAGGCAGAAGAGGTATTAAAGAAAATGGAGGATAAGGCAAGATCTATGCAAACAATGAAGGATTTCTTACAGGTTCAGCCTCCTAGATTTAGCAGAAACTGGCCAACTAAAAGTTGGTCCTTTCCAATTACAGACAGACCTCAAAGGGGAAGATACAGACGTCCAAGAGGTAGAGGTCCTTACAGGCCTCGACAATGGGATGCATCAGGCCAGAAAGAAGGGGAAGACAGGCCCCAACCATATAAAAAGCAGCTCCAATGACTTCCCACTACAGCTGCCAAACAAATCCTTCTTGGCAGCCCCCTTGGGAGGAAAACTGGCACTCTTCTACCACAATTGGCAAATGGTCACCAAAGACAAATGGGTTCTCAACATTGTATTTCAGGGTTACAGGTTCCACTTTCACACTTTGCCAAGGTTAAAAGGAATGCCAAATCTGCCACCAAATCAATGGGCAGAGGCTCAAAAACAAATTACAGCACTCATGGATATGAGAGCTATTCAAAAGGTACCATCGCAGGAGCAAGGACAAGGATTTTACTCAAGACTCTTTCTGGTACCCAGAAAGGACAAAGCCTGGAGGCCCATTCTGCATCTTTCATCTCTAAACACTTACCTGGATGTTCCGAAATTCAAAATGTTGACATTACAGCAGCTTCTTCCCATGCTGGGCGAGAAAGCTTGGCTCTTGACTTTGGACCTCAAAGAGGCATACCTGCATGTCCCTATCAGACAAAACTGCAGAAGATACCTCAGATTCATAGCTGTTTCAATGCACTACCAATTCTCTGCACTGCCCTTTGGCTTGTCTACTGCGCCCAGGGTCTTCACAAAGTGCCAGGCACCAGTAATTGCATTTTGCAGACAGAAAGGAATTCAAATTTATCCGTACCTGGACAACTGCCTGATTCAAGCAGAGAGCAAGGACATTCTTCTAAAGCATCTGGCGTTGGTAAAAAAGTTAAGTTGCCTGGGGTACACAGTAAATGAAAAGAAATCAAAACTAGTGCCCTCACAAGCGATTATATTCCTGGGTGCCAGCTTGAACACAACGGCCCAGATGGCTTATCTCACGCCAGACAAACAAGGACAACTAACTCAATACTTTCAATTGATGGCAACAAAGACCCAACTCCCTGCAAGAAAAATTCTGCAGGCCTTGGGTTACATGGCATCCTGCATACTACTAATTCTATATGCCAGACTGCATATGAGGAAACTACAGTGGTACCTAAAGAATGTATTGTCTCAACACTGTCAAAGTTTAACAGTTATGCCACTAATCCCTTGCCTTCAACAGGAGTTTCAATGGTGGGCTCAAGCTTGTCATCTCAACAAGGGACAGCCTTTTACACAACCCACAGCCAGGCAAACACTGACAACAGATGCATCGGATTATGCCTGGGGAGCACACATGGCAGGCAAATATTTTCAGGGCACGTGGCCCACAGAACAAAGACATCTTCACATCAATCAAAAAGAGATGCTAGCTGTACAAAATGCGCGTATAGCTTTCAAGGACCTGCTGCATCCAGGACAACTACTACTAAAGACAGACAACACCACAGTTATGTGGTACATAAACAAGCAAGGGGGCACTCACTCCTACCCCCTATACAGACAAGCTATGACCTTGTGGAACACAGCTATAAACCTTCAAGTTCATCTGCAAGCACATTTCCTGCCAGGAGAGAAAAACACACTGGCAGACGACTTAAGCAGAAACATCATGGATCCCCACGAATGGGAGTTGAAGCCACAAATATTCAGAATGATAACACAGAAATGGTGGAGCCCGGACATAGATCTGTTTGCATCCCCAATAAACTGCCAGCTACAAAAATTCTGCACAAGGAGTTACCATCCACAAGCATGGAAAGTGGGTGCCCTCTCATTCAGCTAGGAGAACCTACAAGTATACGCTTTCCCACCCCTACCTCTCCTGCCAAAGGTACTCATAAAAGCCAGGCAGGAAGAGCCAGAGATGATCCTGATTGCACCAGACTGGCAACGCCAGCACTGGTACCCAATCTTACGGAGCTTAGCACAAGAACCACCCTGGATTTTGCCTCATATCCCACATCTGCTGACTCAGCACAACAAACAAATACTACACAGCCAGCTAATGACCTTAAACCTAGCTGCATGGAAGATTCCTTAGTCAAGCAAGCACTGCCTCTCTCCAAAGCTGTTATGGATGTCATTCTGGAGGCCAGAAGGCCTAGTACCAGGAAAGACTACTCGGATAAATGGAAGAGATTCTGTGCCTGGAACCAAGCTCACAGCCTTGACCCTCTTGTCCCAAACATTCCTCATATACTACAATACTTAACTGAGATGCTGGACAAAGGACTCTTTCTCATCCATCAAGATCCATGCCTGTGCCATCTCTGCTCATTACAACACGGATCCACCAATTTTCTCTAGTCCTCTGTTAAAACAGTACCTCAGAGGGGCTAAAAGCATAAGACCGCCCCGTAGAGCACCTACTCCAACTTGGGACCTCAACTTTGTTTTGGAGAAGCTAACTTTACCTCCTTTTGAGCCAGCCAACACAGCAGAATTAAAATATATCTCTTGGAAAACTGCTCTGCTCCTGGCAATAACATTAGCACGAAGAGTTTCAGAGTTACAGGCACTAATGGCAGTGGAACCTTTCCTCATTTTCCACCAGGACTGGGTGTCTTTAAGAACTAACCCTACTTTTATGCCAAAGGTGGTATCCATTGTGGCTCTAAACCAAACTATTCACCTGCCAACTTTTTATCCTAAACCACAGAGTAAAGGGGATAGATTACTACACTCTTTGGACATTCACAGGCAGTTACGCTTCTACTTGGGCAAAACCAAAGCTTTCAGAAAATCTGAGCAATTATTGGTAGCATATGCTGCAGGAGCACAGGGAAAAGCCATTTCAAAACAGACTATTTCAAAATGGAAAGGTCATTGTATACGTTTCTGCTACACATACCATGGAGAACCTGTACCTAGCAGCATTAGATCTCACTCCACCAGGGCAACGGCCACTTCAACTGCCTACCTCAGAGGAGTTACCTACCAAGGATATTTTGGAAGCAGCAACTTGGAGTTCTGTACATACCTTCAAGCATTACCATCTGCCTCTATACTCTAAATCCAGTGCTGGCTTCGCCACTGCTGTGCTGCAGGTCTTATAGCCACCCCTAATGCCTTATAGAAGCAGCCACCCTTCCTCAGCTTTGGGATTCTACCCAAGTGTAATGACTGCAGCAGTGTAACACGATGAACATAGTACAGTTTTGTACCTACCATAAATGTAGATGTTCGAGTGTATACACTGCTGCAGTCCAGGTTACCCTCCCTCCTTCCCCTCTTACTGGCTGGTACGTACCTATGTCTTCTACCCTTATTACCTTTGGGGAGTATTTGCTGGTAGCTGTAAGTTTTTCTTTTTCTTTTCTTATGTATGTTTTATTAGCAATTGGAATTGCCTACCTATTTAGAGGCACCTGACATCTGGGGCAAGAAAAACTGAAGAAAATGGCGTCTGCTGCATCTTGTATACCCCTGTGGCACTGACGTCAGGGAGGAGGCGACAGCAACTGACGCCGGACCAAGACTTTGGAACTCAGGCCGACTGGGGAACCATCTGATGGCAGGATATCCCAAGTGTAATGACTGCAGCAATGTATACACTTGAACATCTACATTTATGGTAGGTACAAAACTGTACTTTTTCTGTGTTCAGTAGTGGTAGTAGTAGTAGTAGTGAAAAGGCTTTCAGGAAGTTAAAGGCACCAACGTTTGTATGTGGATGACAGCTGTGCAGTTGTGACTTGGGCATCTCTGCATACTTTTGCAAAACACAACACTGAAAGCTCCATTTGCTTTCTAGTTCTAGGTTTACCTTCAGATCCACCATCACTACAGGTATTCTGTCCTGGTGCCACCTAGGATAAACAACTTGGGACCCTGTCCTGCTGATTGAAATGCATAAGACTGTAAGTTGTATGATTTCTATAATGATGGAGGCTTGTGATCTCATGAAGTATGGCAGTTGGCACAGAGGTCGGTTAGTTTCTGTGGTACAGGGTTAGATTCCCTTTTCCCTTGTTTGCTTACTCTGTGACCTTGAGCAAGTCACTTAACCATTACACTGCTCTGGGGTCATCCCTGAAAAAGGACTGCCTGTCCAGTGGGACTACCTGGTTAACAAATTATTATGGTGGTGGTGGTGGTTTTTAGTGTTATTAACCACGTCTGTCCACTTAAACATCCCTGTAATCCTACCTTTGACAGAAGAGGCCTTGAGAGTTGTTGTGGGAATTGGTTGTGTGCCCGTGCACACTGTTCAGGAGGGCACTCCGATTTAGAGAAGGGAAGATGACTCTGCATTATAGGAGAAAGGGGAGCTAAAGCTTGGGAAAATGTGTAGTTGCTGGGTTGAATAGTACCTCTCGCAACTGATCTGAGTGACATGGATGGGCATAGATAATGAATTTCTATCATTATGTAAGAGCGCAGAACTTTAAATTTAATTTTTTTTAAATATTTTCTTTATTAACTTTGACTTGAGTATTGGGCTAGCCCACAGCAGACCCATTTCAGCCAATGCCCTGAAGTTACAACTAACAAATAAGAAATATAGTAGCATGTAATGTAATACACACAAGTCATACAAGGTAATAAGCACATCAGTGATGTATGGGCAAAACAGTTAAGGTAAAATCTTAATTGACAAATGGAAATAAAAATATTGACTGCATTGTAAAGGAAGTAGTAAATTTCTTGGAAAGTATTTACATAAGTTTTTCAGTTGTACTCCTTCTCCAGTCACTTTCCTGAACTCTGGTGATGACATAACCCAGGATCATTGGCAGACAGTGCCATTGACTGCACCTCTGATGTATGGATTAAATTAACTTATTCTAAAAATTGTCAACATTAATACTAGAAGCATAAGTAATAAAGTTTGCTGCTTGTTTAGCTGACTTGCCTTCTTTTAGTGTGACATTGTACCAGTCACTGGAGTTGTGCGCTGATGTTCTTGTTTCACTGCTGCAGTCATCACATTTGGGTTATCTGCTTGCAGTAGCCCTCAGTCGGCCTGCTTATCAAAGTCTTGGGTCCTGCGTCGGTTGCTGTCTCATCTTCTGTGACGTCAGGTAGTCAGGGGTATAAAGCATGCAGCCGACACGATTACATCAGTCTTTCTTGCTGTGCAGTGCCCGAAGCAGAAGCAGTTAGCAAGTGCTGGTCGGCCGACTCTTGAAATTTTTGTTTCCGAGTTTCGGAACCGAAGTCTTCATTCAATTAAAGCTAAGTACCCCATTGGAGAAACTTTTTATTGCTCTAAACCAATGTCAGGAAAAGTCAATAATTGTATTTCTTGTGGAAAGCAAATACCTCATAAAGATTTTCATCCGTACTGTATTCCTTGCCTAGGCCCTGCCCACAACTTACCTCGCTGTCGGTTTTGTGCCTTATTTAAACCACAAACTATTTGTCGTCGGGACATTTTCACTTCTAAATATTTTGGTACTCTGTTCAATTATCCAGATACATCTTCGGTAAGCCACCCGACTACCGACATTCCGAAAAAAACAGAGACAGGCCGCCTAGGTCCAAAGCTGCCGATGACACTTCTCCTAAGCTAGTCGCCAGTTCTCAGTGAGTTGCGTTCGCAGCCCCTGATACCCGCTACTTCAGATTCACAGGCCTCTACTGAGACCCATTCGGAGTCTGGTATGCTGCTACATGCTTCAACTGTGGAACCTGCGGATGTCTGTACCTTGGATGGGTCCGGAGTTGCCGTGCAGGCACTAGCTTCTGAGGGTGTATACAGGCCTACTGACTTGCATATTAAACAGATGCCATCTTCTTCTTCTTCTAGGCCTAAAACTCGAACCATGCCTAGGAAACAGATGCCCAGACCACATGGTCAGACTTCTGTTCCTAAAAAATAAGTAAGAATGGCTGAAGACCTTATTACTTTAATCAGGGGAAGCCAACCTTCCCCCTCTAAGATACCTAGGACTGAATTTGCTTACGATACTTCTGACCAGGATTCTGAAATTTCTGTCTCCTCTGATGACCAGGATTTACCCGTATCTACCTATCAGGATTCTGATGCTGAGGACTATATTCCCTCTGCTTCTTCCCCAGAGGATTTTTCTTTTGGTGAAACCTTGCATACACTTCGTGAGCATTTTCACTGGGAAATCCAGGATTACTCTTGATTCTAAAAAGAGGCTTAGAGATTTCTTACTCCTGCCCCAACACAGGCCATTAGCTGTCCCACCTGATCTGAAGTAGTTAACTTCATTTTGTTTGCAACCTGTGGGTATACGGATTCATATCAGATCCGAGCTGGCACCGTTTTTTCTAGCATCTGCTCCGAGCTCCTCCCCCTACCCATAATACAGCACCATCTCTCATCTTCCCTCAGATCTCGTTTGCCACGCCATAGTAAGCATAGTGATCTCCTTTGCTCTGAGCTTCAGGGATAAGTAGGTTAATTCTGTTTTTGTACAAGTGGTAATTAGTTTTTCCTTCCTCCCCTCTTTAGTGTACGCTGTTCGTTGATATAACTTCAAAAAAAAAAAAGTTTTTTATTGCTGAAAGTAGTTCTAGGCCCACTTCCCTTCAGCGTGTGTTAGTGGGTTGTGTTCTCTTTAGGGAGTGGCGATTAGTGTTAGACTATGGCTGATCAGCCTAAGTCGGTTTTCAAAAAATGCACAGTGTGTGGCCATAAGCTCAAAGCAGCAGATGGTCACACTGTGTGTAATATCTTTGGGAGTGCCCCATTTATCAACACAGTGTTCAATCTGTGCAGGCTTTAACCCGAGGGCCCTCCGGGACAGGAAGGCCACGTTAGTTGCCAAAGGTTTTCTCCCTGCCACCATGCTGGATTCTGCCACTGCCTCTGTCTCAGGTGCTCTCGCCCAACCACCCACTCAGACAGGGACTCAAACTCTCACTTGTTCTGGTGTTGGGGGAGACCAAGACAAAGATAACGAGAAAGAAAAAGCAAGAGAGAGAAAAAGAAAAGGACAAGAAAGGTGCAAGGAGGATAAAGAGAGGAAGAGGGATAGGCCTCGCAAGAAGTCCTCGGACAGGGAATCTTTCCCTACTCCACCATCCAAGACTTTGAGGCCAGCTTCTCCCAGGCTCCGCTCACCCCGTTTCTCGCCGGAACCATTGGAGTCTTCTGATCTGAGGCCTTCCTCACCCTTACTGCGCAGACCAGCCAGATCCGAGTCAGTCGCCTCTTCGCAATCGACTCTGAGCCTATCGGACTTGGACATGGACAGGATGTTGCGAAGATTCATTCAGACCCAAATACAGATGGTAGTCTTGCCAGGCCCCTCTCTCTGGAGGGGGGACCTCCAAGCCTTTTTTCCACCCCATCTCTGCTTCCTCTATCTGTACAGCTGCTATGGGGTTCTTCGATCTGAGACTCTTAGGAGCTGGTAGCTCGGCGCCGACGGTTCCACCATCCTCGACTCCGGCTGTTACTTTGAGTTCCTTGGATCCAGCCAGTTTGGACCTGAGTGACTCTTGGAGCCGTGGACAGGGAGTTGGACCCGAGGGAATGGATTCATCCTCTGCTCTGACCTTTTCGGATTCGAACCGTTCCCTTGGACCTCAGGCTTCTCTCGCTTCGGCTTCAATCCCCGCTACGGACCCGGGGAGTACTTCTTCCTTGCTGGGTGCCAAGGAGGTACTCTCTCCTTCAGCATTCGAAGTGGTGGAGAGGGTTCTCTCCCAGGGATTGAGACCTCAGCCCATCTCCTCTGATTCCACCCAGACTCCACTGCATTTGGCGATGACTTCCCTTCATCCCGTCTCAGGGACAGCCTGTGCCAGAGGAGCCCCAGGCTGTTCCCCTTGAGGAACCCCCCACGGCTCATGAGTCCTCTTCAGAGAGTCCCACTGAAGAGGGCAAGCGCGAGTGCAAAAGGAGGCACTTGGACTCTCCTGAGTCCCTCACTATGGACATGGACTTGGATGAAGGAGAAGGTTCCCCTAGGTCACCTCCCGAAGATATCTCCAGAGACATCATGGAGATCCTCCGCCAGAGGGGAGGTTGGTCAGCCCCAAAACCTTCTACGGATGAGTCTGTGCTCCTGGCGGCTTTTGGCATGGGCCCATCTACTTCCTGGGTGTCCCTCCCAGTGGACCCCTTGGTGTACCTTATCACCACACGGGCATGAAAGGAGCCTGACACAGTAGAGCCCATACCTAAATGCCCTGACAAGATTTTTTCTCTCCTCCCACCGACTGACAACCTTGGTCTAAAGGAGCCCCCGTTGACGCTATGGTGGTCGCAGCAGCCACCAAGAAGGAACTGGCACAAGAGAGTTCCTCAGTCCACCCTCCAGACAAGGAGTCCAGGTCTGAGGATAGGTTTGGGAAGCGCGTTTATTCATCAGCGACCTTTTTCATCAGTGCACTGAACTATTTGGAACATGTGATACGGCTGCAGCGAGACCTTGTTTCAGAATTCGCTGAGTCTCCCCTTGAGTCCTTATCGCAGCAGGACAAACAACTGTTCTCCGCGAAAAGGTCGACTCTGAAGGCAATATCAAACACGTCCATGCGTCTCCTTTCCCATGCCATTGAAGGAGCAGCTAAGGCGGCTGGGACAGGTGTAGCCATGAGGCGTCACGCCTGGCTCAGGTTGTGTCAGTCTGCGGACCCTTTCAAGGCGTCTTTTACTAATGCTCCCTACGACTGTTCCTCCCTTTTTGGGAAGACAATACGTGACACTCTTGTCCAGAGCGAAAAAGATGGGAAGACTTTATCTTCCGTCAGGATCCGCTTCTCTAACCCTCAGCGGTACTTTTCTAGAAACCAAATAGGGCAAAAGAAGATGTTCTTCTGGAAATCACAGTTTTCCCAGGAGTTTCAGGACAACTCTTACCCCAGAGGCAGAGGGGGACAGAATCGACGCCAACTCAGAGGTGGGGGGAGGGGGGTCCCAGGAACTTCGGGTCTAGGGAACCTTTTTCTGACAGGCCCACTCAGCAGCCCTGAGGGGTTGCCCGACTGTCCTACTCTGGAGGCAGTCGGGGGAAGATTATCATTGCACCCAGCGGCATGGGAGTCAATAACCACAGATCGTTTGGTGCTACAAATAATATCCATAGGGTTACACTATCCTTTTTGTTGCCCCGCGAAGTGCTACAAGACGCCTCCCGGATGTCCCACCTGCTCACGGCGAGGCCGCAGCTCTAGAGGATGCTCTTCGTGTTTCACTGTTGCAGTCATTACATTTAGGGTAATCTGCTGGCAGGTTGCCCTCAGTCGGCCTGATTAACAAAGTCTTGGGTCCTGCGTCTGTTGCTGTCCCTTCTTCCATGACGTCAGGAGTATAAAACTTGCAGCCGACGCCATTACATCAGTCTTTCTTGCTGTGCGGTGCCCGAAGCAGAAGCAGTTCACTAGTATCAGTCGGCAGACTCCTGAAATTTTTTGTTTTCGAGTTTCAGAACCGAAGTCTTCAACTTAAAGCTAAGTACCCCGTTTGGCAAACTTTTTCTTGCTCCTTACCGATGTCAGTAAAAGTTAATTGCATTACTTGTGGAAAGCAAATACCTCATAAGGATTTTCATTCGTACTGTATTCCTTGCTTAAGCCCTGACCACTACGTACTTTGCTGTCGGTTTTGTGCTTTATTTAATCAGCGCACTATCCGTTGTCTGTACATTTTTGCCTTTAAATATTTCGGTATCAGGATTCCGAAAAAACGCAAAGATAAAGACAGCCGCCGAGGTCTAAAACTGCTGACTATCCTTCTCCTAAGCCAGTCGCCAGTTCGCCGGTACTCAGTGAGACGCTTTTGCAGCCCCTGATGCCCGCTACTTCTGATTCACAGGCCTCTACTGAGACCCATTCGGAGTCCGGTATGCCGCGAGATACTTCACCTATGGAACCCGCGGATGTCTCTACCTTGGATGGGTACGGAATCGCTGTGCAGGCACGGGCTTCTGAGGGTGTATTCAGGCCTACAGACTTGCATTTTAAATTGACACTGCCTTCAATACTAAGTCCTAAATCTCAATCCATGTCTAAAAAAGCGACGCCCAAGCCACATTTTCAGGCCCCTATGCGTAAAAAAACAAATGATTAAAATGGCTGAAGATCTAATTACTCTAATCAGGGGTAGTCAACCCCCCTAAGAGGCCAAGGGCTGATCTTGATTATGAATCTTCTGATCAGGATTCTGTTTGTTCTGACTTTTCTAATGACTTGGATTTGTCCATACTTATGAGGATTCTGATGCAGAGGATTCCATTCCCTCTGCTTCCTCCTGAGAATTATTCTTTTGGGGAAACTTTACATACTTTAAGGGAGCATTTCCTCTGGGAAAGCCAGGAATTTTCTGATTCAAAAAAAGAGGCTTGGGGCTTTCCTCCTCTTACCTCAGCATAGGCGTTTAGCTATACCTCCTGTACTAGACCTTGTTGATGTGTTCTCGGAATCCAGTTTGGGCCCTGATTCCCTGCCTCCGGCTCCTAGTAAACCTGACAGGTACAACAGGGTTCCTGAGTCCCACAAGTTCCTTTTCAAAGATCCTGTTGCAGATCTAGAAACCATTTCTCAGGGGCCCAAGGGCATTAAGGCTTCTACTGCTAAAAATCCTGCCCCTTCTGATAGAGACTCCAGAGCGCTGGATAGATGGGGTAAAAAGGTTTATACTTCTGCAACCTTGGCAATCAGTGTTTTAAACTGCCAATTTCATATGTTAAGATATCAACAGCATGTTATTGGACTGCTTAAACAGAAAATTATGTTGATTCCTGACTGTGTGGAAAATTAAAGATTTACAGGATTTAATGCATTCTGCTGAACAAGTTGGAAAACATACTTTGCAATGTGGTTTTGATTCTTTAGAGGCCTCTTGCAGGGCTGCTTTTACTGGGTCTGTGCTTAGAAGGCATGCTTGGCTTAAGGAGCAATCTTTGCCTGATCATGTTAAAGCTAAATTGTTGGATGCTCCTTTAAATCAGGACCGCCTGTTTGGCAATAAGGCTGAAGAAGTTCTTAAAAAGATGGAAGATGAAGCTAAATCTATGCAAACTGTTAGATTTTTTTTACAAGTGCAACCTCCAAGATTTAGTAGGCACTGGCCTACTAAGAATTGGCCCTTTCCAGCCCCTTCCAGATCCTCTCAAGCCAAACCAGACACAGCAAAAACCCCAGATTTCAGTCCCATTGGAATCTCAGAACTAAGCAATGGGGGGCCTCCACTTCCAAACAAGACACCCTCCTATGGTAAACAGTCTCAATGACTTCCTTTTAAAATTCACAAGCACTTGTCTTTTAACCGCCCCTTTGGGGGGGGGAAGATTGCTCTTCATGCAAAGAACTGGGAACTCATAACCCAGGACAAATGGGTTTTAAATAGTGTTTCAGGGATACAGGTTTCATTTCCACATGTTGCCAACCCCAAACAGTGGCCAGACCTGCCCCCAAATCAGTGGGCAGAGGCTCAAAAACAAGTACTTTCCCTCTTAAGCATGGGGGCTATTCAACTGGTACCAGAAGAGGAAAAGGGACAAGGTTTCTATTCCAGGCTTTTTCTGGTACCCAGAAAAGACAAATCATGGTGTCCAATCCTGGACCTGTCTACTCTAAACACCTTTCTGGAGATTCCAAAATTCAAGATGCTGACTCTTCAGTTACTTCCTATGCCAGGCAAAGACGCCTGGTTGGCAATTCTAGATTTAAAAGAAGCATACCTGCACATCCCAATCAGGGAATCTTGCAGAAGATACCTACGCTTCAAAGCAGGCTACTTGCATTACCAGCTGTCTGCACTGCCCTTTGGCTTGTCTACTGCGCCCAGGGTATTCAAAAAGTGCCTAGCTCCAGTTATTGCATTTTGCAGGCAAAGAAATATTCAAGTATATCCATACCTGGACAGTTGTCTAATTCAGGCAGAAAACCAGGGCATACTTTTAAATCATCTGGCGTTTGTAAAAAGGGTTCTAACTTGTCTGAGGTACACCATAAACAAAAAGAAATCACAACTGGTACCCTGTCAACAGATTACATTCCTGGCTGCAAGCTTGAATGTAACTGCCCATATGGCTTTCCTCACATCAGAAAAGCAAATTCATTTGGTAACTTCAAACTAGTGGCCACAAAAACCCTGCTATTTGCAAGACAAATACTGCAAGCCTTGGGGTTCATGGCCTCCTGCATTCTTCTAATTCCATTTGCAAGACTGCATATGAGGAAACTACAGTGGTATCTAAATAGTCTATGGAGTCAAAATTGTCACAGCCTGGAAACAATGTTTCCTATCATACCTTGCCTACGCCTGGAGTTCCTATGGTGGGCAGAGTTCTGCCACCAAAACAAGGGAATACCATTCACACTACCCCCTGACGCCCAAATCCTAACTATACAGATGCATCAGACTATGCATGGGGGGCTCACCTGGCAGGGAAGTGCACTCAGGGCAAATGGAACCCAAATCAAATGCACCTACATATCAGTCAAAAAGAAATGTTAGCTGTACAGAATGCTCTGACAGCCTTCAAGGACTACATTCTTCCAGGACAACTAATGGTAAAGAAGGACAACACCACGGTTATGTGGTACATAAACAAGCAGGGGGTACACATTCCTACACCCTCTGCAGACTACTCATGGCATTGTGGAACACAGCCTTGAGCTACCAAGTGCACTTACAAGCTCAATTACTGCCAGGAAAATTGAATACACTGGCAGACAGGCTAAGCAGAAACCTCATGGACCCACACGAGTGGAAACTGGAACCATGGATTTTCAACATGTTGACAAGCGATTTGGGGAGTCCAGACATAGATCTGTTTGCCTCCCCCCAGAACTACCAGTTTGACAAGTTTTGCAAAAGGACTCCCCACAAACAAGCCTGGAATGTGGATGCTCCGTCCTTCAGCTGGAAAAACCTATCAGTCTACACCTTTCCCCCTCTGCCTCTGGTCTCCATAGTTCTACTAAAAGTCAAGTAGGACAAACCAAGGATGATTTTGATTGCTCCAGACTGGCCGCGCCAACACTGGTACCCTCTTCTGCACAGTGTTGCAAATATCTCCATGGCAACTGCTTCAGACCCCTTCCCTGCTGTCTCAGCAGGAGAACCAAATTCTGCACCCTCAGCTTCCAACATTTAACCTTGCAGCCTGGCTAATCACTTAAATTCATCCTTATCCCTCAGTAAACCTCTGATGGATGTCATCTTGGAGGCGAGGAGACCCAGTACTAGAAAATCTTATGCTGACATATGGAAAAGATTCTGTGCCTGGAACCAATCTTTAGGGATGGGCACAGCAGTGCCCAATTTACCTCAGATTTTGCAATACTTAACTGAGATGATACACAAGGGCCTGTCTTTTTCCTCCATTAAAATCCATGCCTCAGCTATTCCAGCTCACTATAACACAGAACCACCCCTCTTCTCTCATCCTGTGCTCAAGCAGTACCTTTGAGGGGCAAAAAACTTGAGACCACCCAGGAGAGCTCCTACCCCTGCCTGGGACCTTAACTTTGTTTTGGAGAAACTCACTCTACCTTATTTCGAGCCAGCTGCTACTGCAGACTTAAAATTTCTTTCTTGGAAAACAGCCTTCCTTTTAGCAATCACTTCAGCTAGAAGGATATCTGAATTACAGGTCCTTATGGCAGTGGAGCCTTTCATAATCTTTCATGCGGACAGGGTATCTCTCAGGACCAATCCATCCTTCATGCCCAAGGTGGTTTCCAGTGTGGCTCTTAATCAGTCCATTCACTTGCCAACCTTCTTCCCCAATCCACAGAACAAAGGGGAATGGATTCTGCATTCCTTGGATGTGCACAGACAACTTAGATTCTACTTGGACAGGACTAAATCTTGAAGAAAATCTGAACAATCTCTGGTAGCATTTGCTGCAGGGGCAGAGGGGAAGGCTATTTCAAAATAAACAATTTCTAAATGGATAAGCCATTGCATTCATTTCTCCTATAAGCACCATGGAAAACCTATCCCCCAGGGGATCAGATCTCACTCCACCAGGGCTGCAGCTACTTCTGTAGCCTTTCTCAGAGGTGTTCCTACCAGGGATATCCTAGAAGCTGCTACCTGGAGTTCTGTACATACTTTCACCAAGCATAATCATTTATCAATTTTCTCTAAATCCAGAGCTGGCTTTGCCACTGCTGTTGTGCAGGGCCTTATAGCTGGCTGTAATGCTGTATAAACTCCTCCTCCTAACCATAGCTTTGGGAATCTACCCGAATGTAATGACTGCAACAGTGCAACACGAAGAACATAGTACAGTTGTGTACACTTACCATAAGTGTATTCACTGTTACAGTCCTGGTTACCCTCCCTCCAGCCCCCTATTTTTTCTGGCTATACCTCTACATTCCTTTACTATGTTTAAAAGCCTTTTTTGTGTATTTGCTTTTGGTTGGAGGTATACTTTTGTTTTTTTGTGTTTATTTGCTCCCTGTTGGGGCATGTGGGGCAAGAAAAACAGATGTAATGGCGTCGGCTGCATGTTTTATATCCCTGATGACCTAACATCATGGAAGAAGGGACAGCAACCGATGCAGGACCCAAGGCTTTGTTAATCAGGCCGACTGAGGACAACCTGCCAGCAGATTATCCCAAATGTAATGACTGCAACAGTGAATACACTCGGACATCTACATTTATGGTAAGTGTACACAACTGTACTTTTCAAAGCTGCTTCACAAACGAGCCATCGAACCGATCCCCCTCGACCAGTCCGGATTAGGCGTTTACTCCAGGTTCTTTTTAGTGCCAAAAAAGACTTGGGGACCTCAGTCCCATTTTGGACCTGTCAACCTTGAACCTGTCTGTCGCCAAACAAAAGTTCCGGATGGTCACCCTACAGTCCATTCTGCCTTATCTCCGAGAGTGCGAATGGATGTGCTCATTAGACTTCCAGGATGCTTACTACCATATCAAGGTCCACAGAAGCTCTAGGGGGTTTCTTCGCTTCTGGCTGTTAGCCTGTCACTTCCATTTCAGAGCTCTACCCTTTGGTCTCACCGCAGCCCCCAGGGTGTTCAAGGTAATGGCAGTAGTAGCAGCTCACCTGAGGCTTCAGGGAATTCACGTATTTCCTTACCTGGACGACTGGCTCTTTGCATTGTCCATCAAGCGTCTTCTATGTCTGGCCTGAGACTATTTTCTCTTCTTGGCAGATCAGCTTGGGATTACAATCAATGTCCATAAATCCCTTTTGCAACCAGTACAAGTTCTAGACTTTATCAGGGCACGGCTAGGCACTTTGCAGCTAAAAATTTTCTTAGCACCAGACAGGATCTCACGCCTCAGGTACCACATTGCTCTAATCGTGAACCTCAGATTTCCAAGACAAGCGATGTGCTTTGGGCTCTGGGCTTCATGGATGCCTCGATTTCTATTCTCCCTTGCGCACGCCTCCATGTGCAGGTTCTTCAATGGACTATAGCTGTCCAATGGTCTTGGCTAGACCTTCCCATGGATTTTCCGATCAGTCGCACCTGCAGGACGTGGCTCCTTTCACCAGAGGTTGCATCGGGGACACCTTTTCGTGTCATCTCCAGCCCAAGCCAGAGTGATCAGAGACGCCTCCCAGCTCTGGTGGTGGGGGACACCGTTTGGGAAGGACAGATAGAGACCAAGTTGCACATAAATGTTTTAGAGATGAGGGCAGTGCTTTTAGCGTTGGTGTCAAAGACATGGTCTCAAGCTCAATGCCAAAAAGTGCACTGTCATCCCCTTTGGTAAAAATTCTGTACCCATGAACTACCACATAGGCGGTAGTCTACTTAACACCGAAAGTGTAATAAAAGACCTTGGGCCACAGGTGGACAGTAGTCTCTCCTTTGATAATCACATCGCCAAAGTGGTAAGAAAATCCTTCTACGTGGCACACCTCATCACAAAAAGTTTGTCATCCAGAAAAAAGAGGTCATTGTTCCCCACTACTCATCACTCATTAGACCCATTATAGAGTACAACGCCCCTTTCGGTATGTACCTCACAAGACATCTACAACAACTGGAAAGGCCGCCAAAATACCTCACAAAGAGGATTACTGGCCTCAAACAGATGCCTTACGCAGACCGTCTAAAAGAACTCCAGCTTTACTCCGTCGCATATCGCCTACTCAGAGGTGATCTCTACCTAATATACAAAACTATGTCAAACCCAGAGCTGTTGGGCATGCTCCACTTAGAGAAATCCCAATCCCTCCGAGCTACACGCTCTAGGGACCTAAACCTTGTCACCACAATAAACAGAACATGCTGGAGGGATTGATTACTGTCCCAGAGACTTCCCATACTCTGGAACAGACTACCTATCTATGTCAAACAGAGCTCCTCATTAGCACTCTTCAAGAAAAATCTTGATGATTGGATGAGTAATAGGAAATTCACACCGGGGATCACTTCTGTGGTTCTGCTTGACAGGAGCACAGGAAAATAATTTTCTTGGGTGACGAAAGCCAGGGTACATTTTTGGCTAGGCTTGTATAGGCCCTAGGGCCAATTGCCTAGTTACCTACCTAGGAACCTATAAAGCCTTCCACACTGTCCTTGCTCTGGGTATAATTGCAATTCAGCCAGACATGTCCGGGTATGATTGCAATTCAGCCAGACATGTCTGTTGTCTGGTATATCAACAAGCAGGGGGGAACCAAGTCTTATCCTCTGCATTGCGAGGCCATGAGAGTGTGGGAGTGGGCGATTTTCACCAGTTGGTTTCTGATTGCAACGCACATCCCTGGACGTTCCAACATTTTAGCGGACAGATTGAGTTGGGCTATTCTGATGCCATACGAATGGTCTCTGAAGCAGTCCGTAACGGAGGAGATATTCCTTGCATGGGGACAGCCTTGCTGCGATCTTTTCGCATCTCTTTCCAACGCAAAGTGCAGCAAGTTCTTCGCTCTGATTCCCTCACCAGGGGATGCTCCCAGGGACGCTCTAGTCCATGTTTGGCCCCCCGTGTTACTGTATGCTTACCCACCATTACCACTCATTCCGAAGTTCTTTCAGAAAGTCTTTCGACTGGGGCATAGTGATCTGCATTGCCCCATTCTGGCCTCGTCAAGTTTGGTTCCCCTTCCTTTGGTCTCATCTTCTAGCGCCTCTGTGGATTCTGGATCCCTGTCCAGATCTAATCTGTCATCCTTCGGATGCTTACCCTCCCAATCTGGACTGTCTAAAGCTGACAGCTTGACTGCCAGGATTCCCGGCCTTTCATCCCCTGTAAAATCTGTACTAGTGATTTCTCTTAAAGTTTCTACTAGGAAGGTCTATCGCAGTAAATGGAGACGTTTCTCTATCTGGGCCTCTCAGAGAAACCTGGATCCTTTTACAGCCCCTGTTTCAGCGGTGTTGGAATTCTTAACTAGTATTTTTCAACAAGGAGTTAGCTCCTCCACGGTGAAAGTACAGCTGGCAGCCATTTCTAATCTTCATGCAGGTGAAAATAAGATTGCACTTGCCTCTTCTAGGCTATGTAAAGCCTTTTTAAAAGGCACCTTCCTTCTGCGCCCTCCCATCAAAGATTCCGTTCCTTCTTGGGATCTCACTTTGGTTCTCCAGTCATTAGTATCTCCTCCTTTTGAACCTGCTGCATCAGTGGATCTAAAGTTTTTGTCTTGGAAGACAGCCTTCCTAGTGGCTATTACGTCGGCTAGGAGGGTCTCTGAGCTGCAGGCTTTGTCTGCCGTGCCTCCTTATTTGGTCTTCCATAAGGACAGAGTCTCTCTCTCTCTCTCTCTCTCCGTACAAATCCTTCGTTTTTACCAAAAGTGACATCTCAATCAAATATAAACCAAACAATTATTCTACCTGTTTTCTTTCCAAACTTTCGGAACAAAGGGGAATATAAACTTCATTTGTTAGATGTTCATAGACAACTTCGTTTCTACCTTCATAAAATGCAATCCTTCCGTAAGTCCGATCAATTATTTGTCTCATTTTCCAAACTTAGTTTGGGCAAGGCCATTTCCAAGGTTTCTTTAGCCAGATGTATCACTCTTTGTATTCTACACATTTATGAAGCTAAGGGATTATCACCTCCTGGTCTGATTAAAGCTCAGTCTGCCAAGTCCATGGCTACTTCTGCTGCTGTTTGGTCTAAGGTTCCTTTGGATGACATTAGCAAAGCAGCAACTTGAGCAAATTCTCATACTTTCATCTCCCATTACAAGTTAGATCTGATTTCCCGAGGGAGAGCATCCTTTGACGCTGCGGTGCTCAGGAATATCCTTCCATGAGGGCCCCCCAGGATTTGTGGAGTAGCTGTGGACTCTGTCCCACAGGTTGCAAATAACAGGAAGTTAGCTATTTGAGATAAAGAAGCTATGTACTCACCATAACGTTCCATCTTAGTAGTTTTTTTGCAACCTTCCCACCCTCTGCCCCCCCCCTTACCTTTTTGTGTGAATAACCATGTTGGGTTTATTTGGTTGAGTTGCTAATATGTATAGTTGCAGCAAACTCGTTCTGAGGGAAGATAGGAGATGGTGGTGTATTATGGGTAGGTGGAGGAGCTCGGAGCTTGGAGCAGATGCTAGAAAAAAAGTTGCCGGCTCGGATCCGATATGGATCTGTATACCCACAGGTTGCAGAAAAATGAAGTATAACTACTCAGATGGAATGTTATGGTGAGTTCATAACTTTTTTTTTTGGACATTGTTGACAGTGGCCTTTTCGGAATCCAGCTTCGCCCCTAATGCTCCCAGAAAACCTGATAGATATTACAGGGTTCCTGATTCTCACAAGTTCCTTTTTAAAAATCCTACTGCGGATCCTGAGACCATTTCACAGGGACCCAAGGGCATTAAGGCTACTACTGCCAAAAATCCTACCCCCTCTGATAGAGATTCCTGGGCCCTGGATAGATGGGGTAAGAAGGTATACACCTCTGCAACCTTGGCCATCAGGGCCTTAAATTGCCAGCTTCATATGTTAAAGTATCAGCAGCATATTATTGGATTGCTTAAACAGAAAATGTTGATTCCTGATTGTACTGAAAATAAGGATTTGCAGGATTTAATGCATTCTGCCGAACAGGTTGGAAAACATACTTTATAATATGGTTTTGATTCACTGGAGGCATCTTGCAGGGCTGCTGTCACCGGGTCTGTACTTAGAAGGCATGCTTGGCTTAAGGAGCAATCTTTGCCAGATCATGTTAAAATTAAATTGCTGGATGCTCCCTTAAATCAGGACCGCCTGTTTGGTGACACAGCAGAAGTTCTTAAAAAGGTGGAGGAAAAAGCTAAATCTGTGCAAACTTATTTTTTACAAGTGCAGCCTTCTAGATTTAGTAGGCATTGGCCCTCTAAAAATTGGTCCTTTCCTGCCTCTTCCAGGCCTTCTCAGTTCAAACCCAGAACCAGCAGAACACCCAGGCTTCAGTCCCAAGGTACGCACAGGACTAAGCGGTGGGGGGCTCCCACTTCCAAATCAGGGAGTAGTAAGACTCCCCCCTATGGTAAGCTGTCACAATGACTTAATTTTAAAACTTCCAAGCACTTCCCAAGTGACTGCTCCTTTACAGGGAAAGATTGCTCTGCAAGCAAAAAACTGGGACCTCATTACCCAGGACAAATGGGTTTTAAACAGTTTCCCAAGGATACAGATTTCACTTCCACATGTTACCAACCCCAAACGGTTGGCTAGATCTACCCCCAAATCAGTGGGCAGAGGCTCAAAAGCAAGTACTCTCTCTTAAGATTAAAGGCTATTCAGACTACCAGAAGAGGAAAAGGGACAAGGTTTCTACTCAAGACTTTTCCTGGTACCCAGAAAAGACAACTCATGGCATCCTATCCTGGACCTGTCTGTTCTAAACTCCTTTTTGGTTATTCCAAAATTCAAGATGCTAACTCTTCACCAGTTGCTTCCCATGATCGATTGGTTATCCCAATCAGGGAATCTTGCAGAAAATACCTATGCTTCAAAGCAGGTTGCATGCACCATCAGTTGTCTGCACTGCCCTTTGGCTTATCTACTGCTCCCAGGGTATTTCCAAAGTGCCTAGCTCCAGTTATTGCATTTTGCAGGCAAAGAAATATTCAAATATATCCATACCTGGCCAATTGTTTAATTTAGGCAGAAAGCCAGGACATACTTCTGAATTATCTGGCATTTGTACAAAAGGTAAACTTGTCTGGGGTACAACATAAACGAAAAGAAATCACATCTGGTACCCTGCCAACAAATTATATTCTTAGGAGCAAGCTTGAACACAACTTCCCAGATGGCTTTCCTCACGCCAGAGAAACAAATTAATTTGACAACTTACTTCAAACTAGTGGCCCTGCGGTCTGCAAGACAAATATTGAAAGCCTTGGGGTTCATAGCCTCGTGCATTCTACTAATTCCATATGCAAGACTGCATATGAGGAAATTGCAGTGGTATCTAAAAAGCCTATGGTGTGAACATTCCTCAGGATCTAGAAGCAATGTTTCCTATCATACCTTGCCTACGGTTGGAATTCCTTTGGTGGGCAGAGGCCTGCCACCAAAACAAGGGACTACCCCCTGCCGCCCAAGCCCTAATAGACGCATCAGACTATGCATGGGGGGGCTCACCTGGCAGGGAAGTGCATTCAAGGCAAACGGAACCCAAGTGAAATGCACCTGCTTATCCATCAGAACGAAATGTTAGCTGTACAGAATGCTCTGACAGCCTTCAAGGACCACATTCTTTCAGGACAATTAATGGTAAAGATGGACAAACACCACTGTTATGTGGTACATAAACAAGCAGGAGGGTACCCATTCTTACCCCCTCTGCAGACTAACCATGGCTCTGTGAAAAACCGCCTTAAGCTACCAAGTGCATCTACAGGCTCGGTTCCTGCCAGGAAAACTAAATACACTGGCAGACGAACTAAGCCAAAATCATATGGACCCACACGAGTGGAAACTGGAACCAAAGATTTTCAACATGTTGATTAACAAATGGGGGACCCCAGATATAGACCTGTTTGCCTCCCCCCAGAACTACCAATTGGACAAATTCTGCACAAGGACTCCCCACAAACAAGCTTGGAAAGTGGATGTTCTGTCTTTCAGCTGGAAAAATCAGTCAGTTTATGCCTTTCCTCCTCTGCCTCTCCTCTCCAAAGTACTACTAAAGATCAAACAGGACAAGCCAAGGATGATACTGATTGCACCAGACTGGCCATGCCAACAATGGGTACCCCCTGTTGCGCAGCGTGTCACAGCTGGTCCCATGACACCTACCTCAGACCCCTACCCTGCTGTCTGAGCAGGAGAGCCAGATTCTGCACCCCCAGCTTCAAACCCCGAACCTGGCTAATTACCTAATCTCTCTGATACCATCCTTCAATAAACAAGTGTTGGATGTCATTTTGGAGGCAAGGAGACCTAGTACTAGAAAATCTTATGCTGAAAAATGGAAAAGAGTCTGTGCCTGGAACCAAACTCAAGGGATGGCCACAGCAGCGCCCAATTTACCTCAGATTCTTAAATGCTTAACTGAGATGCTTCACAAGGGCCTTTCCTTTTCCTCCGTCAGAATTCACGCCTCAGCCACTTCAGCTCCTTACAACACAGAACCCACCCCTCTTTCCTCACCCACTGCTCGAGCAGTTCCTCAGAGGGGCCAAAAACTTAAGACCACCCAAGAGAGCCCCTACTCCAGCCTGGGACCTTAATTTTGTATCGGAAAAACTCACTCTTCCTCCTTTTGACCCAGCTGCAACTGTAGTGTTAAAGCTTTCCTTTTAGCAATCACTTCAGCAAGAAGGATATCAGAATTACAGGCCCCTTATGGCAGTGGAGCCTTTCATCATCTTTCATGCGGACAGGGTCAGGACCTCAGGACCAGTCCCTCTTTCATGCCCAAGGTGGTATCCAGTGTGGCTCTTAATCAGTCCATTCATTTGCCAGCCTTCTTTTTTAATCCACAGAACAAAGGGAAACCGATAGTGCACTCATTAGATGTGCTCAGACAACTTGGATTTTACTTGGACGGGACTAAACCTCTAAGGAAATCTGAACAACTGCTGGTTGCTTTTGCTGCAGGGGCAGAGTGGAAGGCTATTTCAAAGCAAACCATTTCTAAATGGATAGGCCATTACATTCATTTCTGCTATAAGCACCATGGAAAACCTATCCCACAGGGGATTAGACCCCATTCAACCAGGACTGCATCTACCTCTACAGCCTTTCTCAGAGGTTTTCTTACCAGAGACATCCTAGAAGCTGCTACCTGGAGTTCTGTACATACTTTCACCAAGCATTACCATTTGCCAATTTTCTCTAAATTCAGAGCTGGCTTTGCCACTGCAGTCTTGCAGGGCCGTATAGCTGGCCCTAATGCTATCTAAATTCCTCCTCCCATCCTTAGCTTTGGGAATCTACCCAAATGTGATGACTACAACAGTGAAACACGAAGAACATAGTACAGTTGTGTACACTTGCCATAAATGTAGATGTTAGTGTATTCAGTGTTGCAGTCCTGGATGTTCGTGTTTCACTGCTGCAGTCATTACACTTGGGTTATCTTGCTGTCAGGCGGGCCCGCAGTCGGCCTGAGTTCCAAAGTCTTGGTCCGGCATCGGTTGCTGTTGCCTCTTCCCTGACGTCAGTGCGCCAGGGGTATATAAGAAGCAGCCGACACCATTTTCACCAGTCTTTCTTGCTGTGCGGTGCCCGAAGCAAATGTAGTTCGCAAGTGCCGGTCGGCCAACTCCTGAGATTTCAAATTCGATTTCAGAAACAAAGTCTTCAATAAAGCTAAGTACCCCGTTGGGGAAATTTTTTAATGCCTCAGACCAATGTCAGAAAAAGTTAATAATTGTATTTCTTGTGGGAAGCAAATACCTCATACGGATTTTCATTCTTACTGTATTCCATGCCTAGGCCCAGATCACGACGTCGCTAGTTGTCGGTTTTGTGCTAGATTTAACAAACGCACTATTAAACGTCGGTTTGATTTTGCTCACCATTACTTTGGGCGAAGGTTTAATTATACAATGCCGTCAGAACAACCGAAGACCGGAATGCATAAAAAGCGTAAAGATAAGGAAAGGCATCCGAGGCCCAAAACTGACTACGAAGCCTCTTCTAGGCCAGTCGCCGGTTTTCAGTGAGGCTCTTTCGCAGCCCCCGACACCTGCTACCTCAGAACTGCAGGCAGTGTCCGACTCCCACTTGGCGGTGCCTAGGCCTCTGGAGCCTCAAGCTGTTGGGCCAATGGAGATTAACCCTTCAGATGGGTCCGGAGCCGCTGAGCAGGCATCGGCTTCTGAGGGTGTTTTCAGGCCTACTCAACTTACCATTACAACTACAGCCAAGACTAAGCCTACACTAAAGACAAAGAAGCAAGAACACTGAAGGACTGTGGCTGACCAAGTTCGCAGATGACTGCAAACTGGGCGCCATAATAGACTCTCCAGCCGACACAAGCATCCTCCAATAGGGCCTCATAGAAACAGACAACTGGTGCCAGAGCCATGGCCTCAAGCTAAATGCCAAAAAGTGTATAGTCATCCCCTTTGGCAAAAACAAAGTGCCCACAAATTACCACATAGGTGGTAATCCATTAAGTACAGAAGAAGTAATTAGGGACCTGGGGACCCAAGTTGATAGCAAGCTCTCATTTGACAACCACGTGGCCAAAGTGGTTAGAAAAACATTTTATATAGCCCACCTAATCATGAAGGGATTCACATCTAGATCAGGGGAGGTATTTGACAACCACGTGGCCAAAGTGGTTAGAAAAACATTTTATATAGCCCACCTAATCATGAAGGGATTCACATCTAGATCAGGGGAGGTCATCGTGCCTCTTTACTCATCCCTCATCAGGCCCATAATTGAGTACAATGCCCCTTTTGGGATGTACCTTACCAGACACCTGCAGCAACTGGAAAGACCCCAAAAGTACCTCACCAAGAGGATCAAAGGGCTCAAACAGATGCCATATGCTGCCCGGTTAAAGAAACTCCAGCTCTACTCAGTGGCATACCGCCTGTTCAGAGGCGATCTGTGCCTGACGTATAAAGCCATGTCCAACCCGGAATTAATGAACATGCTGTACCTCAGAAAATCCAAATCCCATTGAGCTACGCGCTCGAGAGACTTGAACCTCAGCACTGAAATAAATAGGACATGCTGGAGGGACAGATTCATAACCCAGAGGCTCCCTTCACTCTAGAATAAAATCCCAGTCCAGGTTAGGCAGAGTCCCTCATTGACTCTCTTCAAAAGGAATCTTTATGAGTGGATGGGAGATTGTATGTTTCCCCCTGGTATCACTTCTGTGTCACTGTTAGACAGAGGCACCGTATACTAACCTCGAAAAAGGACATAGCAAAATAAATTTAAAATGGGTGGCGAAAGCCAAACACATTCTGGCTAGGCTTATAAATGCCCTAGGGCAGATAGCCTAGTATGAACCTATACAGCATTCACCTGGGCAGGCCTCCATGCCTAAAGAACAGATGCTCAAGATGGCCGAAGACTTGATTACTCTGATCAGGGGTTCCCATCCCCCTCCTGATAAAAGGCCTAGGCAGGATACAGACTATGATTCCTCTGACCAGGTTTCAATATATTCTGATTCCTCTTCAGACCAGGGATATTCTTTACCCCCCTATGAAGATTCTGATGCTGAAGAATACATTCCTTCAGCCTCTCCTCCTGAGGATTACTCTTTTGGGGAAACTTTAGATACCATGAGGGAGCATTTCCATTGGGAGGGCCAGGATTACTCAGAATCCAAAAAAAAGGCTCAGAGACTTTCTTTTGCTGCCTCAGCACAAGCCCCTTGCTATTCCGCCAGTGTTGGACATTGTGGATGATGTGTTCTCTGAATCTAGTTTAAACCCTGATTCTTTACCCCCAGCTCCAGTCAAGCCAGACAGATACTACAGAGTCCCTGCATTTCACAAATTTCTTTATAAAAACCCTGTTGCAGACCCAGAAACTATTTCCCAGGGTCCCAAAGGGGGTTAAGGCTTCCACGGCTAAGAATCCAGTTCCCTCAGATAGGGACTCTAGAGCATTAGACAGATGGGGAAAGAAAGTTTACACCTCTGCAACTTTAGCAGTGAGAGCTCTGAATTGCCAGTTTCACATGCTTAAGTATCAACAATACTTACTGTCTCAATTAAAACAGAAAATGAGTATAAATGTAGAAAACCTGACTTTAAGGAAATGCAGGATTTATTGCATGCAGCTGAACAAGTGGGAAAGCATACTTTGCAATGTGGTTTTGATGCATTAGAAGCTTCTTGTAGATCTGTGATTCGAAGGCATGCTTGGTTAAAAGAACAAAGTTTACCAGATCATGTTAAGGCAAAATTATTGGATGTTCCTTTGCAGCAAGATAATTTATTTGGTATTAAGGCAGAAGTGGTATTAAAGAAAATGGAGGATAAGGCAAAATCTATGCAAACAGTAAAGGATTTCTTACAGGTACAGCCACCACGATTTAGCAGAAATTGGCCTACTAAGAATTGATCCTTTCCAGTGTCAGACAGGCCACAAAGAGGCAGATACAGACGCCCAAGAGGCAGATTTCAGCCACAAGGTTCTTACAGACCACGACAGTGGGGTGCTTCTAACCCAAAACAAGTTGAGGATAAGTCACAGCCTTACAGGAAACAGTCCCAATGACTTCCCCCTTCCAATGCCAAACTCTTACTTTTTGGCAGCTCCTTTAGGGGGGAAACTAGCACTTTTTTCTCAAAACTGGCAAGCAATCACCCAAGACAAATGGGTGCTGAATATTGTGTCTCAAGGTTACAGGTTCCACTTTCACACTTTACCAAGGCTAAAAGGAATGCCAGACCTACCACAAAATCAATGGGCACGAAGAGTCTCAGAACTGCAGGCACTAATGGCAGTGGAGCCTTTTATCATTTTCCAAAAAGACAGGGTTTTTTTAAGAACAAACCCTTCCTTTATGCCTAAGGTGGTTTCCAGTGTGGCTCTTAACCAATCTATTAACTTGCCAACATTTTATCCAAATCCCCAGAATAAAGGGGAGAGACTTCTACATTCCTTGGACCATACACAGGCAATTGCGCTTCTACTTGGACAAAACAAAACCTTTCAGAAAATCTGAACAATTGTTTGCATCATATGCTGCAGGATCACAGGGAAAAGCTATTTCAAAGCAGACCATTTTAAAGTGGATAGGACACTGTATCCGGTTCTGCTACACACAACTTGGGAAACCTGTACCTAGTAATATTAGACCACATTCCACCAGGGCAACTGCCACTTCTACTGCCTACCTTGGAGGAGTACCTACCAAAGATATCTTGGAAGCTGCAACTTGAAGTTCAGTGCACACCTTTACCAAGCATTACCATCTGCCTCTTTATTCTAGATCCAGAACTGGCTTTGCCAATGCAGTGCTGCAGGGTCTCATAGCCACACCAAATCCTCTATAGAGCCAGCCACCCAAACTCAGCTTTGGGGTTCTACCCAAGTGTAATGACTGCAGCAGTGAAACACGATGAACATAGTACAGCTTTGTACCTACCATAAATGTAGATGTTCGAGTGTCTTCACTGCTGCAGTCCAGGTTATCCACCCGCCAGCCCCTCTTTCTTATCTGGGACTAACCTATACTATCTATGTGGTGTATTTGCTGGTTACTGAAGGTTTTATTTTTACCTTTTTTGTATGTTTTATTAGCAATATGTATTGCCTACCATTTTTGGGGGCACCTGACATCTGGGGCAAGAAAAACTGAAGAAAATGGCGTCGGCTGCTTCTTATATACCCCTGGCACACTGACGTCAGGGAAGAGGCAACAGCAACCGACGCCGGACCAAGACTTTGGAACTCAGGCCGACTGCGGGCCCGCCTGACGGCAGGATAACCCAAGCGTAATGACGGCAGCAGTGAAGACACACTCTACATTTATGGTTGGTACACAACTGTACTTTACCCTCCCTCCAGCCCCCTGACTTCTTTTGGCTATACCTCTATTCTCCTTTACTATACTTAAAAGCTTTTTGGTGTGTTTGCTTTTTTTGTTGGAGGTATAACCCTCTGTGTGTGTGTGTGTGTGTGTGTGTGTGTGTGTGTGTGTGTGTGTGTGTGTGTGTGTGTGTGTGTGTGTATATATATATGTATGTGTATATATATATATATATATATATATATATATGTATGTATATATATATATATATATATATATATGTATATATATATATATATATATATATATATATATATATATATATATATATATATATATATATATATATATATATATATATATATGTATGTGTATATATATATATATATATATAATTGCTTCCCATTAAGGGGGGCACCTGACATCTGGGGCAAGAAAAACTGATGTAATGGCGTCGGCTGCATGCTTTATACCACTGACAACCTGATGTCGTGGAAGATGAGACAGCAACTGACGCAGGACCCAAGTCTGATATTCAGGCCAACTAAGGGCTACTGCAAGCAGATAACCCAAATGTGATGACTGCAACAGTGAATACACTCGAACATCTACATTTATGGTAAGTGTACACAACTGTACTTTCTCCACTGGGACAGTCTTGCCTTCTCTCCGTCTGATATATACATACATACATCACAGTCAAGTTAGGTGGAGTCTTTTACATTTAAGTAACCGTCTGTACAGCTGTGTTGCTGTCTCTGGTCCTTATATTTATGCTGCAAGTAAGAGTGAATCTGTGTCTTATGAGCTGTTCCTTTTGCTGTACTTGTATATTTATTCTGAGCTTATTTTGGGTGACTTCATGAACTAGATTCTCTCCTGTTATCTTTGCAGTCATACTACATTTTATCAGTATGGCTTCATTCTGCTCATCTGCCTCATTATATGTACTTACAAAACGTCAGAAGAGTTCTTGATTGGACACTTGTCAGCTGCCCTGCGCTTATTGAGTGTGTGTGTGTATATGTATATATATATATATATATATATATATATATATATATATATATGTATATATATATATATATATATATATATAACTTTTCTGCTCTTTAAAGTACATTTTTAATCTTCACTTGTGAGTGGGCCTTTGATAATACACATATTTTGTGGATTTAATTGAAAGGATATACCGAGTGAATTGTTGGGAACCGTGAGGAACACACTGTTTTTATACAATTTAAAACCAAATGGGATTGGTTAGTTCAAGCACCAAAAGGGAAATTGGCTAGGCTTAAAATGGCCTGTAGAGGCAGTTAGACTAACACTTACCTATGGCAATACATTAACTGTCTTGTTCCTCCACAGTGACATGGTAGTCCTGCTAACCACCCCAGCATTCCTTAGCTGCAGAAGTTACTAATACAGTCTACAGTCCTCCAGTATTTTTTCTGTTTTGTAGCCTTAACCCATCACCTGGCTGCCAGTATATTTGCTCGAAGATATAAAGGCTGCCTTTGTGTGTGTGTTCCTGCACCTGTCGCATAAAGGATCCAGTGCAGGCACAGCTTTGTAGAGCCAAATATACATTCCCAGCTCATAGCATGTAACTGTTTGTTTGCAGTAGGTGGTGGTATTGCTGAGGGACAAACCATCACTATTTCCCCAAGGACTGGTAAGGCAGCCTTGTCTAATCGCTCAAATCTTACCTTGTTGACTGCTGCAAAACATTTATCACTTGTTAGTCCTGCTTTGGGGCGTTATCCCTGTATGCCATGGAGCCATTATAAAAACTTATCAAATAAATATTTCCAAATTAATTTTAATCCCTTCCTGGACTTTTTGATACATGATAGTATTAAGTACAGGGGCTTATCCCAGTGTCACTTTGCTACTAAATGCACGTTTGTGTGTGGACATCTTCAGAAAGTTATTCTGTTGTGGCTCACGGCTTGGTGTTATGCAGTATTTTCACTAAAAGCCAGCTGAGGTAAGTAATGTATCTGAATGGAGTAGTGTTCTGGAACTCTAAATGGTAAACTTCATGACAGCCTTCTATTCTGTTATAAAACTTTAGGTTAGCTGCATTTGTGTTAGCGAACATGTAGTGACTTTGAGATTGGCTGTTACTTTGAGGTGTGGTACCATGATTGGCTGTTTGGTGTAGTGCATCAAGGATGACTGGGAAGGGGCAGCAGTATTAGTCCTTGGAGTACAAACTTGAAAAAAATGGCTATGCTCAAGGACAGCAGGCTGATCGATCATTTTGGTAAAAAGATGCACGTGTCTTCAGCTGTGGCTTGGTTGTCAGATGCATAAAATGAAACACCAAAGAGGCATTCTTACGCAGTTGGAGGATATGGCATGTGCACACTCTAATGGAGCCTTGATGGACAATATCTGAATTCATACACTCACATGTACACACACACACACACACACACACACACACACACACACACACACACACACACTGTTCATGATGGGCAAAAATACTGTTAAGTGTGGTTAGATGCCATCATTGCTGACATTAAGGGTCGAGCAGCCATGGGAACAGTAGTGGATAGACATCAATGGCTAAGAAATAGGCCCCTTCTAGAGGATCTTGAGAAGCCGTTATTAAATGTTCCTCTGGGCAAAGATTTACATTTTAAAAATTTCTTGGAAAGGAGGAACAAGTTGTAAGAAAAAAAAAATAGAGAGAGTGAAACGACATTTTTGTTCCACATCATCACTAGGTATAATAGAAATTGATGGAACTGTTGAGCAGTTCAGGCAGAAGAGTGCTTTTACTGGAGATGGACAGTAGAAAGGTGGTAGGCACTAGAGCTGCCATTAAGGAGGTGGGAGAAGTAAGGTTGCCATAGCCAGGAGGGTAGGGGCAGTTAACGAGACTAAATTCTTCCACAGTTTCCCCTTCACTCCCTTTCTCACATCCTGAAGTGCAGATTTCCCTGCTTCAGTAGAAACTAGTTCCAGCTGATTTGACGGTTGAGTTAAGGGAGTTATGTTACATTACAGAACAGATTTCAGAAACTTCTCTCCATTCGTAGGAGTGCCTGCCATCTCTTCAGAGTAGAAAGCGCAACCAGTTTTGCTTCGGCTCTTGCTGTGGTACACAGGAACAAAGAAAGATCCCCCCCCCCCGACTTTTCTTAATCTCTAAAAACAATTGTCACTAGAAGCCCATACTAAACCTATCCATATTGAACTGTTTTAAGAGTAGCTAAATTTAGAATGCTAACTTTACAAGCCCTCCTTCCCTTCATTCATGTAAGTCACGCTGCTGGTAATTCTGGATTTGAAGGATGTCTGATTGCTTTGCCTCCATTGACCTAATTGAAGTTTGTTTTTTTCCACTGCACTTGTAGTGTTCAGTAAGTACTTGACACCAATGTCTGCCAGTCTGAGAACCAGATGGAGTTGCATTTACCCTTACCTAGATGTTTGCTTAATCCAGGAGTCCACCTTTTAGATCAGATTCCAAGGAGCACTGCAATATTCACATTCATTACTTAACCAGATTTGGGTTCTCCTTGAACTTACTAGAGTCCAGCCTAACAAGCGAGTACTTGTGTGTTTTAGAGGCCAAAGGTAAGGAGGCTTTTTCTGCTCCAGGACAGACTCTCTTAATTGGCACTGCTGTTTGTCCGTAGAGCCCAGAGGGTTGACATAAGTAGCCTGTACATTACTGAAAGTGCTAGGCTATATGTCTGCTCCAATCCTTGTGGTACCATTGGCCAGATTCTGCATGGGGAAATAAGTGAGTACCTCCGGAATCTCTTGGAGCTTCGGCACCTCCTGGAGAAAGTAAACATCCCAAAAGCCCCACAGCAGTGAAGGAATTAGTTTTTTGACCTTGGCAGAAGTTGGCCAGTTCAGGAATCATCCTTTTTGACCACGGATAGTACTCTGATGTTGACAGTGGATGCTTCAGACTGACTTTGACTTTGCTTGTGGGAGAGGTAAATACTTCCGTAGTAAGAAAAGGCGATGTTTATTCTGCCCTGCATATTTAAGACACTGACACCTGCACATGCTGAAGATTCTGACAGCACATCTGATAAAGCTGGACTGATAAAAATGGACTGTAGGGTTGACCATCTGGAACTTTTGTTTGGCGACAGACAGGTTTGTGGTTAGAAATTGCGACTGCAATTCACCCACATTGCAAAAATCTTAAATGCTTGCAAAAGGACAAAAGAGACAACATTTGGCAAGAGCTAGAAGTTACTGTGGAACATTTTGATCAACATGGTAATCATCAACCAAAAGAACCACCCACAAAGAAAATGCGAATACATGAACTTAAATCAGACTCTAATGATGAGCCAATGATGCCTCTTGCCTCCTTTGAGACAACAGTTGTTGAGTGATGCAGACTTGGAAAAACAAATTCGCATTTACTCCAATCCAGTGCAGTGGTGGAAGGTACACAAGGACAATTACCCAGTCCTGGCTAAGTTGGCCAGAAAATATTTAGCACCCCCAACCACTACTGTCCCTTGTGAACACCTGATTTCAGAGTCTGAATATATTGTCAATAAAAAAAGAGCATCCCTTGAACCATCTTAACTGGTCTGCTGAAGCAATTGGCTGAAAAAGTAAGTGGCAACATCAGTGTCTTGTTTTGTCTTTTATTCACTCTGTTTATATCAAAATGTTAGACTAGTATGCTTGAAGGAAAAAATGATTGCTAATGCAGTTAATTTTAATTAAAAAATAATCATAATTAATCACTTGAAAAATTTTAATCGAACAGCAGCATTATGTGAGACTTTTACCCTTTGGCTTCTCTTTTTCTCTAGGTATGTGTATACATGGTTATGTTTATATGGGATCTACTTCAGAAGCTTGAAGTTTCAAAACTTCAAAATTCAAATGGCTGAGACCATAAGATCAAAGTTTTGTAATTTCAAAAACCTAAAAAAAAAAAAAAAAAAATTAAAACAAAAACATTTTTTTACAGGGAGCAAGCACTCCCCACACCCCCTGCTAATTAAATATATCAACTCCGAGATCTCACTACAGTGAAGAAAACTGTAAATATCCTGTTTCGCACTGTACAGCAATCTCCATTCAAAATATTCAAAGTTTCAAAACTTCAATCTTATGGTCTCGGCTTTTAGAAGCTCGAAGTTTTGAAACTTCGAGCTTCTGAAGGGGATCTGTTTTATATATACATACAACACGCACACTGTTTTGGGACACTTGTTTCCTCAACATTTTTGTCAATTTAACATGACGAAACGATGCATTCTTTTTGTGTAAGTTTTCATTTTTTGCAGTAGATCATAAAAGATGAACTTGGCTAACATTGACATTTTCTTTTTCTAGTGACATTATGAGAGAAAAGCGACCCCCTTCTCCTGATGTTATAGTCTTATCCGACAATGAGCCTTCCAGTCCAAGAATGAATGGATTAACAAAATTATCATCGAGAGAGACCAACACAGAAATGCTCATGGTAGGTTAAATAATTTTTCATATCCAGTAATCTCAGTATACAGGATGAGATTTCTAGAATTTGTATATGCAACACCACTTACTGAGGGCAAGTTTGGCAATTTCTGTTTGTAGAATGTAGTGAAGATTCAGAACTTTGTTTTGAAAGTCTTATTGAAGCTTTTCGTGATAGAGTAATGGTACAGGATTGTAGCTCCATCATTATCACCTTCAGGACTATGTTCATCTGGCTGTGAGATGTTTCCCTTGATGTAAAAGTGCCTTCTCTTTACCTGTGACCCACTAGTCCCAAGGACCTTGTTTCCAGACCTTTTTAGCTATCAAGTGTCACCCGGCTTGAGAAAATAGTCCCAAGGACCTTGTTTCCAGACCTTTTTAGCCATCAAGTGTGTCACCTGGCTTGAGAAAATGGCCCCAGGCTATCATCTTTTTTTTTTTTTTGCAGTAGTCCTCCTCAGAATAGTATAGAAATATATTACTGCCAGTATGTGTTTCCTATGGACTGATTTAGTGTGTAGTGTGTACATTCTTTTTAACAGGTAGTTTGTGATTTGCACTCCCCTTTCTCAGTTGCCATTTAGTTGCCTTCTTACCTAGCTGGAATTTGTTCTGGTTTCCATGTGGTATAGGTGGATTTCTTTACAGTCATTTAGCATTAGTAGAGGAGTGTTAACAGTGTTAGAAGTTGTGTTTATATTGCTTCAGTTTTAGCAGCTTTGTGTGGTGGTTAATTACCATTTTGGCTTGCTTGTTTGATTTTATTTTCGTCTCTGGTAGTCTGAGTAACTGTGTGCAAATAAGGTGCGTGTGTGTATGTATGTCTATATATATATATATATATATATATATATATATATATATATATGTGTGTGTGTGTTCAGATGTCCTTCAAGGATGCATCTGCAGTCATAACATATGGGTTGTCCTGCCTCAGGCAGCCCTTCGGTCGGCCGGATTCCAAAGTCTGGGTCTGGCCTCGGCTGATGTCGCACTTCACCTGACGTCATAGCTCCTGGGGTATAAAGGCATCAGCCGACGCCATTTTCCCCAGTCTTTCTTGCCGCGCGGTGCCCGAAGCAGAAGCTGTTCGCAAGTGCCGGTCGGTCAGACCCAGAGATTTCAGCTACCGAAGACTTCTAAAAAAGCTAAGTACTCCGTTGGGGACTCTTTCTTGCCTCAGCTGATGTCAGACAAAGTAAATAATTGTTTAACTTGTGGGAAACAAATACCTCATAAGGATTTCCACTCTTACTGCCTTCCTTGCTTAGGCCCAGACCACGACGTATCAGCTTGTTTAGCCTGTGCTTCCTTCAACCGACGGACTCTTAGACGTCGGTCGGAGTTTGCAGAAGAGTTTTTTGGTCCCGCTTTTGCATATAAAATGCCGTCGGAGACTCCGACTACACATTTAGCCAAAAAAACGCAAGGAAAAGGACCGACACTCGCGGCCCGCGGTTTCGGCTGAAACCACGGTTAGGCCTACCGCGAGTGTCTCGGTTTCGGCTGAAACAGAGTCCTCGGTTCTTCCTTCTGCCGAAAGCATGCCTCCGACAACCGAGGCCACAGAGGCCCCGGCTGAGTCGGCTACAGAAATTCCTACCGAAGAAGCAGGCGCACAAGAATTGTCCGACACCATTCCGTTGGACATCTCTACTCCTGCACGTGGGGCAGCTAGACCCCCTGCTTCTATGTCTATTAAGGCCTTCTCCAGGGCTAAAGCAGCTAAACTTTCCAAGGCCTTACCAACAAAGGCTTCCTCTCACAGACCTTCCTCAAGTTCTCAGATTCTCAGCCTTGCTGAGGACCTTATATCTCTGATCAGGGGATCCCAACTTCACCCAGACAGGGCCTCACAACCTCCTCCTGAAAAAAGGCCTAGGACTGAACCCCCTGAACCTCTCTCCTCTGACTGTTCCTTGGATGGATCGGATTTATCAGACCATCAGGAAGGACCATACTCACCTTATGAGGATTCGGATGCAGAAGACTCAATTCCTTCTGCCTCCCCCCCAGAAGAATTTTCATTTGGGGAAACTCTACACTCAATGAGGGAACACTTTCATTGGCAGGGTCAGGATTTTTCTGATTCTAGGAAAAGGCTAAGGACTTTTTTACACTTGCCACAGCATAGGCCTTTAGCCATACCACCTGTAGTATCAGTTGTTGATGATGCATACAATGATGCCAGTTCTGCCCCTGATTCTCTTCCCCCGGCCCCTGCCAAACCTGACAGATATTACAGGGTCCCGGATTCTCACTTCCACTTGTATAAGGCCCATGCTGCAGACCCAGAAACTATTTCTCAGGGCCCTAAGGGTGTTGCAGCTGCCACTGCCAAAAACCCCCTACCCTCTGAAAGAGAATCAAGAGCATTAGAGAGATGGGGTAAAAAGGTTTATACATCTGCTACTCTTTCTGCCAGGGCTTTAAACTGTCAATTTCACATGATACAGTACCAGGAATTTTTGTTAGATCAGCTGAATAAAAAGTTTTCCTCTCCTGAACCTTTAGACCGTAAGTCCCTTCAGGATTTGGTACACAACTCTCAGCAGGTCAGTAATCATTTCTTAAAATGTGGCTATGATGCACTGGAGGCTTCATTTAGATCAGCTATGACTGGAGCAGTGATTCGAAGGCATGCCTGGCTAAAAGAGCAATCCTTGCCAGACCATGTTAAGTCTAAACTCCTAGATGCCCTATGGAGAAACAAAGTTTATTTGGCTCCCCTGCACAGGAGGTTCTAAAGAAAGTGGAAGAAAAAGCAAAATCTGTGCAAACAGTCAAGGATTTTCTGCAGGTCCAACCTCCGAGGTTCAGCAGAAATTGGCCTTCAAAGAATTGGTCCTTTCCAGACACCTCCAGAGCACAGAGAGGCAGAAATAGACGCCCAAGAGGCAGAGGTCAATCAAGGGGTGCCTACAGGGGTCGTCAGTGGCAACCTGCCAACCAGAGGAGTACCGCCACAGCTGCGACTACAACCACTTCCACAGGACAGACACAATGACTTGGCTCTGATTCCGCCTACCAGGGAACAACTAGAAGCACCCTTGGGCGGAAAGTTAGCTTTATTTTCAGAAAACTGGCATTGCATTACAGGAGACAAATGGACATTGCAAACAATAGACAAAGGCTACAGGTTTCACTTCCACACTTTACCAAAAAAGAGAGGAAATGCCAAACCTTCCACCAAGCCAGAAGTCAGAGGCTCTAAAACAAATCATCAACTTACTAAGGATGAGAGCAATAGAAAGGGTACCATCTATGGAACAAGGCCAAGGATTTTACTCCAGACTATTCCTTGTACCAAGAAAAGAAACTCAATGGAGGCCTATTCTCGACTTGTCCGCACTGAACACACATCTCATTGTACCAAAATTCAAGATGCTGACCCTACAGCAACTTCTTCCCATGTTGGGCAAGGAGTCTTGGCTGGTGACTCTAGATCTCAAGGAGGCATACCTGCACGTCCCTATACGACCAGATTGCAGAAGACACCTCAGATTTCTTGCAGGATCAGAACATTATCAATTCTCAGCATTGCCCTTTGGCTTATCTACTGCGCCCAGAGTATTCACAAAATGCCTGGCATCAGTAATTGCACATTGCAGACTTCAGGGAATTCAGATCTACCCATACCTGGACGACTGCCTAATACAAGCGGACAACAAGACAAAAATAATAAAGGATTTGGCCTATGTCATACAACTGTTGCAAGCCTTGGGATACACAGTCAACATACAGAAGTCAAGACTAGTGCCATCCCAAAGGATAACATTTTTGGGTGCAGAACTGGACACAATAACTCAGACGGCTTTTCTCACAGATGAAAAACAAAAGCAACTACCAGTCTACTTCATGGCATTGACAAGACAAACTCAGCTTACTGCAAGGAAAGTCCTGCAGGCCCTGGGGTTCATGGCATCGTGCATAATCTTGATCCCACATGCCAGGCTGCATATGAGAAAATTACAATGGTACCTAAGGAATGTATGGTCTCAACACAGACACAGTCTAGAAACCATGATACCAATCATTCCATGCCTGAAAAAAGAATTCCTGTGGTGGGCTCAGGCCTGCCAGACCAACAGAGGGTTGCCTTTCCACAAACCACAACCAAGGCAGACCATCACCACGGACGCCTCAGACCTAGGCTGGGGGGCACACATGATCTGGTCTCAAGACCAGCTGAAACTACACATAAATCTAAAGGAGATGCTGGCAGTGAAGCATGCAATCGAGGCATTCAAATCATTCCTCCAGCAAGGACACCTGCTGATAAGGACGGACAATACCACAGTCATGTGGTACATCAACAAACAGGGAGGCACGCATTCCTACCCTCTATGCCGGATGGCAATGGACCTGTGGAACCTAGGCCTGAATCTCAACATTCAACTGCAGGCCAGATTCGTACCAGGAAAAGAGAATTCACTAGCAGACAGCTTAAGCAGAACTACCACAGATGCTCACCAATGGATGCTGCATCCAGACATCTTCAAAACCATAACAAAGAAATGGGGAATGCCAGAGATAGACCTGTTCGCCTCCCCACTCAACCACCAACTGAAGAAATTCTGCTCAAGAGAATACCACCCACAAGCCTGGAGGGTGGACTCCCTTTCTTTCAGCTGGAAGGCCCTGACAGTTTATGCCTTTCCACCTCTCCCATTAATGTACAAAGTTCTACTGAAGATCAGGGAGGAACAACCAAAGGTGATTCTGATAGCTCCAGACTGGCCAAGGCAGCATTGGTACCCGCTACTGAGAAGCATGTCTCGGACAAACTCATGGCCTCTACCTCTATGGCCTTTACTTCTAACGCAGAACAACTACAAGACCCTGCATCCAAACTTGAAAACGCTGCAACTAACTGCCTGGAAAATTGCATAAAACAAAACCAATCTGTTTTATCTCAGAGGGTCAAGGACATTATCCTGGAGGCTCGCAGACTGTCCACAAGAAAAACATACTCAGCCAAATGGAAGAGATTCCTCATTTGGAGTGCATCAAAGGGAACAAATTTCACACTGGCAAACCTAGCACACATCCTAGAATACTTAGCAGAACTGTTTCACAATGGCCTGTCCTATTCTTCCATTAAGATTCATGCTTCAGCAATTTCAGCAGAGTACAACATGGATCCTCCTATTTTCTCTCACCCTCTCCTCAGACAATTTTTAAGAGGGATCAAAAATGTAAAACCTCCAAGGAAACCACCTCTGCCTGCATGGGATCTCAATTTTGTGCTGGAAAAATTAACACTTCCCCCTTTTGAACCAGCAGCATCAGCAGACTTACAGTTCTTATCTTGGAAAACTGCTTTCCTTCTAGCAATCACTTCAGCAAGAAGGGTATCAGAGTTACAGGCATTAATGGGCAGTGCAGCCTTTCCTTATCTTTCACCAGGATAGAGTGTCTCTGAGAACCAATCCTACTTTCATGCCAAAGGTGGTATCCAGGGTATCCTTGAACCAAGCTATTCATTTACCTACGTTCTTCCCTAACCCACAGAACAGGGGGGGAAAACTACTGCACACCTTGGATGTACACAGACAACTGCGCTACTATCTGGACAAAACTAAAACCAGCAGAAAAACTGACCAGCTTCTGGTAGCATATGCAACAGGAGTGCAAGGAAAAGCAATTTCCAAACCGACAATTTCAAAATGGATAGGAAATTGCATTTGATTCTGCTACTCTTTTCATGGAAGGACAGCTCCTGAAAATATCAGGCCTCACTCCACAAGAGCCACAGCCACCACTACAGCTTTTCTACGAGGAGTGGCTACCAAAGACATTTTAGAAGCTGCTACTTGGAGCTCCGTGCATACATTTGCTAAGCATTACAATCTTCCTTTATACTCCAGATCCCGAGCAGGTTTTGCAACTGCAGTTTTACAAGGGATCTTAACTACACCATCATTATCTTAGTGCCTCCTCCCCCAGTTTGGCTATGGTATTCTACCCATATGTTATGACTGCAGATGCATCCTTGAAGGACATAGTACAGTTTTGTACCTACCATAAATGTAGATGTCTGATAGGTATGCATCTGCAGTCAGGATTACCCACCCTCCTTCCCCTCTGTGGTATTCGTAGGGTACTTACCCCTCTCTTAGCTAGCTGGGGGAATCTATTATGGTGTATTTGTTTGTATGTATATATGTATATATACTTTTTGCTTTCTACTGTTTGGAATTTTCTACTTTTATCCAAATTTAGCCTTCCTAGAGGGCACCTGGCATCTGGGGCAAGAAACACTGAGGAAAATGGCGTCGGCTGATGCCTTTATACCCCAGGAGCTATGACGTCTGGTGAAGTGCGACATCAGCCGAGGCCAGACCCAGACTTTGGAATCCGGCCGACCGAAGGGCTGCCTGAGGCAGGACAACCCATATGTTATGACTGCAGATGCATACCTATCGGACATCTACATTTATGGTAGGTACAAAACTGTACTTTTTATCTTTCTGGCAGTAAGATTTAACTTATTCCCTCCAATGAAGCTCTGGAAGTTTGCACAGTAACTTCCAGTGGGTGGAGCCGAAGCTTTTTGATTGAAATGTGCAGACATTATTTGATTCTAACAAACATTCTTATCTCTGGAACCATAGGTGTTACTAAAGAAGTGTAAATGGCAAACTCTTCAGCACAAACCTATCTTTGTAGTGGTAGCATTGTTTAGGTTCTAGGTTTTAAACTAGATTTTATAAGTCACATTGGGTCTAGGTTTTAAACTAGGTTTTATAAGTCACATTAAACATAGTAACTATTAAATTTGTAAAATTTTGTAAACTTGATATTTCGGCAACCACTGAAGTTACATGTGTACTGTTTATACCATTTTGTTCCTCCAGGTGAGAGCTTTCATATGAGGCTAATCAGTTCTGTCTGTGCTACTTGATTGAGATATTTAGAAATGTTTGACATTTATGACAGTAGAGGAGGAGGAGGAGTGTGAGGGCAGCACCAAGGATCAAATGGTGGAAATTGAAAAAGAGTAATTATGAGGTGGAGTTCAAGGAAGGTTAAGACAGGCGCTGGGTGGCAGTGAAGAGTTACCAAATAGCTGGGAAACTACAGCAGAGCTAGTAGGAGAGATGGCTAAAAAGGTGCTTGGTGTGACATCTGGAAAGAGGAAGGAGGACAAGGAGACGTGGTGGTGGAATGAAGAAGTACAGGAGAGTATACAGAGAAAGAGGGTGGCGAAGAAGTGGGATTGTCAGAGAGATGAAGAAAGTAGGCAAGAGTATAAGGAGATGAGGTGCATGGCAAAGAGAGAGGTGGCGAAGGCTAAGGATAAGGCGTATGAAGAGATGTATGAAAGGCTGGACACTAAGGAGGGAGAAAAGGACCTGTACCGATTGGCTAGACAGAGGGACCGAGCTAGTAAAGATGTGTAGCAGGTAAGGGTGATAAAGGATAATGAGGGAAACATACTCACAAGCGAGGAGAGTGTGTTGAGCAGATGGAAGGAGTACTTTGAGGGGCTGATGAATGAAGAGAATGAGAGGGGAGGCAAGGTTGGATGATGTGCGGATAGTGAATCATGAAGTGCAGTGGATTAGCAAGGCTGAAGTAAGGATAGCTATGAAGAGGATGAAGAATGGAAAGGCTGTTGGTCCAGATGACATGCCTGCAGAAGCATGGAGGTGTTTAGGTGAAATGGCAGTGGAGGTTTTAACTAGATTGTTTAATGAAATCTTGGAAAGTGAGAGGATGCCTGAGGAATGGAGAAAAAGTGTTTTGGTACCGATTTTTAAGAATAAGGGTGAAGTGCAGAGCTGTAGTAACTACAGAGGGATTAAATTGATCAAGTCACATCATGAAGTTATTGGAAAGAGTAGTGGAAGCTAGGTTAAGAAGGGAGGTAATGGTTAGTGATCAGCAGTATGGTTTCATGCCAGGAAAGAGCACTACAGATGCGATGTTTGCTCTGAGAGTGTTGATGGAGAAGTACAGAGAAGGTCAGAAGGAGTTGAATTGCGTCTTTGTGGACTTAGAGAAAGCATAAGACAGGGTGCCTAGAGAGGAGTTGTGGTATTGTATGAGGAAGTCGGGAGTGTCAGAGAAGTGTGTAAGAGTGGTACAGAATATGTACGAGGGTAGTGTGACAGCGGAGAGAGTGACGGATGTGTTTAAGGTGGAGGTGGGATTACATTCAAGTATCAGCTCTGTGCCCTTTCTTATTTGCAATGGCGATGAACAGGTTGACAGACGAGATCAGACAGGAGTCCCTGTGGACTATGATGTTTGCAAATGACATTGTGATCTGTAGTGTGTGTAGGGAACAGGTGGAGGAGACCCTGGAGAGGTGGAGATATGCTCTAGAGAGAAGAGGAATGAAGGTCAGCAGGACTAAGACAGAATATGTGTGTGTGAATGAGAGGGAGGATAGAGGAATGGTGAGGATGCATGGAGTAGAAGTGGCGAAGGTGGATGAGTTTAAATACTTGGGATCAACAGTTCAGAGTAATGGTGAGTGTGGAAGAGAGGTGAAAGAGAGAGAGTACAGGCAGGATGGAGTGGGTGGAGAAGAGTGTCAGGAGTGATTTGTGACAGACTAGTACCAGTAAGAGTGAAAGGGAAGGTCTACAAGAGGGTAGTGAGACCAGCTATGTTATATGGGTTGGAGACAGTGGCACTGACAAAAGGCAGGAGTCTGCGCTTGACGTGGCAGAGTTGAAGATGTTAAGATTTGCACTGGGTGTGACGAGGATGGACAGGATTAAGAATAAGTTTATTAGAGGGTCAGCCCAGGTTGGAATGTTTGGAGACAAAGCCAGAAAGGAAAGATTACATTGGTTTGGACATGTGCTGAGGAGGGATGCAGATTATATTGGGAAATAAATGCTAAGGATGAAGCTGCCAGGTAACTGGAAAAGGGGAAGGCCTAAGATAAGGTTTATGGATATGGTGAGAGAGAGGAGGGATGCAGATTATATTGGGAAATAAATGCTAAGGATGAAGCTGCCAGGTAACTGGAAAAGGGGAAGGCCTAAGATAAGGTTTATGGATATGGTGAGAGAGGACATGCAGGTGGATGTTCATCGTGCATACAGCTGCAGTCATAACAGATGGGTTTTCCTGCCGTCAGGCGGGTCCTCTGTCGGCCGAATTCCAAAGTCTAGGTCCGGCGTTGGTTGTTGTCGCTTCCTCCCTGACGTCAGTGTGACAGGTATAAAAGATCCAGCCAACGCCATTTTCTTTTGTCTTTGTTGCCACGCGGTGCCCGAAGCAGAAGCTGTTCGCAAGTGCCGGTCGGCTAGCTCCTGAGATTACGAATATTTTTCAACCAAAGTCTTCTTGAAAGCTAAGTACCCCATTGGGGAAACTTTTCTTGCCTCAGACCGATGTCAGACAAAGTTAATAACTGCATTTCTTGTGGGAAGCAAATACCGCATAAGGATTTTCATTCCCTCTGCATTCCTTGCCTAGGCCCAGACCACGACGTCTCGGCCTGTCGTTTTTGTGCTACATTCAACAGACGCACTAAGCGTCGGGCGGAGTTCGCCCAACACTATTTTGGCAAAAAATTTAATTACGTTATGTCGTCTGATACTCCGACTCCAGTTTTGAGTAAAAGACGCAAAGATAAGGACCGACATACGAGGTCCGCGACTTCTACCGACACCACGCCAAAGCCGACTACAAGTGGTTCGGTTCTCAGTGAGGTGCCTACGCAGCCCCTGACTACCGACGACACTTCATTGGCGGTGTCTTCTGTGCCCGAGGTCGCAGGCTCTTCGGCCCACACCCCGACTACAGATACCGAAGCCACTATTGGCGGTGAAACTCAGAGTTTAGATAAACCTGCCACCTCTCAAGGTGTCTTCAGGCCTTCCTCTTATTTTTCGATCAAGGCTTTCACTAAGTCTAAATCAGCCATGCATACTAAAAGACAAGCTCCACAGGGCCCTTCTCAAGGCCCCATGCCTAAAAAGCAGATGCTCAAAATGGCTGAGTATTTTATTACTCTTATTAGGGGTTCTCAACCCTCCCCGGACAAAAGACTCAGAGTGGAGGAAAAATTCCCCTCCTCGGACCAGGCCTCCATTATTTCAGAACATTCTGAAGACCAGGAACATTCTTATTCCCCTTTTGAAGATTCTGATGCAGAGGAGTCCATTCCCTCTGTCCCCCCCCCCCCCGAGGATTACTCTTTTGGGGAAAGCTTACATACCTTGAGGGAACACTTCCACTGGGAAGGCCAAGAGTACTCTGACTCCAAGAAAAGGCTTAGGGATTTCCTCTTGCTCCCTCAGCACAGGCCTCTGGCTATACCTCCTGTCTTAGACATTCTAGATGATGTGTATTAGGAGGCCTGCCTTAACCCAGATTCTTTACCTCCAGCTCCAGTCAAGCCTGACCGGTATTACCGGGTTCCTGACTCACACCAATTCCTATACAAAAGCCATGCAGCTGACCCAGAAACTATATCACAGGGCCCCAAGGGAATCAAGGCCTCCACTGCTAAAAATCCATTACCTTCAGAGAGAGATTCCAGAGCTTTAGAAAGGTGGGGGAAAAAGGTATACACCTCGGCCACCTTAACCATGAGGGCATTAAACTGTCAGTTCCATATGTTAAAGTACCAACAATTTCTGTTATCATAGTTGAGAAACAAAATGTCACAACCTGAACAACCAGACTTGAAGGAGTTGCAGGATTTGATACATAGTGCAGAACAAGTGGGTAAACATACCTTGCAATGTGGTATTGATGCTTTAGAGGCCTCATGTAGAGCTGCTGTTACAGGATCAGTCATTCGTAGACATGCCTGGCTCAAAGAGCAAACCTTACCAGATCATGTCAAAGCTAAATTACTAGATGCCCCTCTGAAAAAAGATGTATTGCTTGGTGTTAAAGCTGAGGAGGTATTAAAGAAAATGGAGGAAAAGGCAAAATCAATGCAATCAGTAAAAGATTTCCTACAGGTACAACCTCCACGTTTCAGTAGAAATTGGCCTTCCAAAAATTGGTCCTTTCCAGCCACGGACAGACCCCAAAGAGGTAGATACAGGCGCCCGAGGGGCAGAGGGCAATTTCAAGGATTGTTTAGAGGCAGACAATGGCAAGCACCCACACAAAGAGGTGGTGTGAGGATAGTTCACAGCCATTCAGAAAGCAGAACCAATGACTTCCCCTTTGCATGCCAAGCAAGGCTCAAATGGCAGCACCTTTAGGCGGAAAACTGGCATCAATTTCGAAAAATTGGCATATTGTCACAAAAGACAAATGGATCCTGGACATTATAGACAGAGGCTGCAGGTTCCACTTTCACACCCTTCCAAAACTGAGAGGCATGCCAAACCTGCCACACAGTCAAAGGGCAGAGGCGCAAAACCAAATTTCAGATCTCATGGACATGAAAGCTATTCAAGAGGTACCTGTACAAGAACAGGGTCAAGGTTTTTATTCCAGACTATTCCTCGTACCAAGGAAGGGAAAAGATTGGAGACCTATTTTGGACCTATCCATCCTGAACACATTTTTACCCGTGCCAAAATTCAAGATGCTCACATTATAGCAGCTTCTTCCTATGCTGGGCAAGGAGTCTTGGCTGGTAACATTGGACCTCAAGGAGGCATACCTGCATGTCCCAATCAGACAAGATTGCAGAAAATACCTCAGATTTCTTACAGGTTCAACCCATTATCAATTCTCTGCATTGCCCTTTAGCTTATCTACTGCGCCCAGAGTGTTCACGAAATGCCTGGCATCAGTAATCGCCTACTACAGACTTCAAGGGATACAAATATACCCATATCTGGACGACAGCCTTATCCAAGCGGACAGCAAGCGCATACTTCTGAAACATCTGGCGTTTGTAATAATGTTGTTGAATTCTCTGGGATACACAGTCAACAAAAAGAAATCAAGGCTAATAACCCTCTCAAACAATTTTCCTGGGTGCCAGCTTGGATACAAACACCCAGATGGCCCACCTTACGCAAGAGAAACAAGGGCAACTAACTTAATACTTCAGAAAACTGGCAACTTTCACCAGGCTGACTGCAAGGAAAATCCTGCAGGCTCTGGGATTCATGGCATCTTGCATCCTACGAATCCCATGTACAAAGCTGCATGTGAGGAAGCTTCAATGGTACCTAAAAAACCTATGGTCTCAATACAGCCACAGTTTGGAAACAATAATACCACTAATTCCATGTCTTCAAAAGGAATTTCTGTGGTGGGCTCAAGCATGCCAAAGAAACGCAGGTCTCCCATTCTGCAAGCCTCAAGCAAATCAAGTCATCACAACAGACGCCTCTGACTATGCCTGGGGGGCACACATGACAGATCGGTGCATTCAGGGCAAATGGTCCCAAAAAGAAAAGCACCTACACATCACTCAAAAGGAAATGCTAGCAGTAATAAATGCTATTATAGCTTTCAAAGACCTACTGCATCCAGGCCAGCTATTGATAAGGACGGACAACACCACAGTAATGTGGTACATAAACAGGGAGGTACCCATTCATACCCCCTATGCAGGCAAGCCATGTCTCTTTGGAACATGGCTCTGGAATTACAAATCGAGCTTCAAGCACAGTACCTGCCAGGCAAGGAAAACACACTGGCAGACAACCTAAGCAGAAATATGACAGATCCACACAAATGGATGTTGTATCCTCAAGTTTTCACAAAGATAATTCGAGCCTGGGGAAGGCCAGACATAGATCTCTTTGCCTCCCACAGAAATCACCAATTGGCAAAATTCTGCTCAAGGACCTTTCATCCGCAGGCCTGGAAAGTGGACGCACTCTTTCAGTTGGACAGCAATGACAGTTTATGCCTTTCCACCTCTCCCTCTGCTGCCCAAAGTTCTACTAAAAACCAGAGCAGACAGACCAAAGATGATTCTCATTGCCCCAGACTGGCCAAGACAACACTGGTACCCACTCCTGAAAAGCCTGACGCATTCCCCACCATGGATCCTGCCTCTAATGCCTCTTCTACTGACTCAGCACAACTTCAAAACTCTTCACAGTCAGCTGAAAACGCTCAATCTAGCCGCATGGAAGATTCCTTAAATTCACAACAGGCCCTACTCTCCAAGGAGGTGCAGGATGTCATTTTGGAGGCCAGAAGACCTTCTACTAGAAAAGCCTACTCTGCAAAATGGAAACGGTTTTGTGCCTGGAATGAGAAAAAGGGTCAGAATCCTGGAATACTGAATTTACCTCAAATATTACAGTACCTGGCTGAGATGCTAAGCAATGCAAAATCCTGTACCCTCAGAAAGGGACTCCAGAGCACTAGATAGATGGGGGAAGGTTTACACCTCAACTACTCTAGCTATGAGAGCACTAAATTGTCAATTTCACATGCTTAAATACCAGCAATTCCTAATGTCTCAAATAAAACAAAAGATGGGCACGCACCCTCAACAGTCTGAATTTAAGGAAATGCAAGATCTGTTGCATGCAGCTGAACAGGTGGGCAAACATACTTTACAGTGTGGTTTTGATGCCTTGGAAGCTTCCTCTAGAGCAGCTGTTACTGGGTCTGTTATATGTAGGCATGCTTGGTTAAAGGAAAAATCTCTGCCTGATCATGTTAAAGCAAAGTTACTGGATGCACCCTTACAGCAGGATGTCTTATTTGGGGTTAAAGCAGAGGAGGTTTTAAAGAAAATGGAGGATAAGGCAAAATCTATGCAGACGGTCAAAGATTTCTTACAGGTACAGCCCCCACGCTTCAGCAGAAATTGGCCAACAAAAAATTGGTCCTTTGCAGCTTCTGACAGACCACAGAGGAGTAAATACAGGCGCCCAAGGGGCAGAGGACAAGCACAAATCCCTTACAAACCTCGCCAATGGGGCACTGCAACACAGAAGGGAGGAGAAGACAGGTCCCAAACTACTAGAAGGCAAGCACAATGACTGAAACCTTGAACTGCCAAGCAAAACTCTCTTGGCAGCTCCCTTGGGAGGAAAATTAGCACTTTTTTGCAGACAACTGGCGCATCGTCACAAAGGACAAATGGGTCCTAGACATCATCTCACACGGATACAGATTCCATTTCCACACCTTGCCAAGGATAAAAGAAATGCCAAACCTGCCACAAAATCAATGGGCAGAGGCACAAAACCAAATTACAGCTCTCATGGACATGAGCGCCATTCAACTGGTACCTACACAGGAGCAAGGCCAAGGATTTTACTCAAGGCTCTTTCTAGTCCCCAGAAAGGACAATGCTTGGAGACCCATTCTGGACCTTTCAGTTTTAAACACCTTCTTGCAAGGACCCAAATTCAAGATGCGAACACTACAGCAGCTTCTTCCCATGTTGGACAAGAAAGCTTGGCTAGTAACGTTGGACCTCAAGGAGGCATACGTGCATGTCCCTATCAGACAAAATTGCAGAAGATACCTCCGTTTCATTGCAGGTTCAACCCATTACCAATTCTCTGCACTGTCCTTTGGCTTATCTACTGCGCCCAGGGTCTTCACAAAATGCCTGGCACCAGTAATTGCATACTGCACAGAGGAATTCAAATATACCCATACCTGGATGACTGTCTCATCCAAGCAGAAAGCAAGGACATTCTCTTACAACACCTGGCTTTTGTAAAACATCTTCTAAGTTGCCTAGGGTACACAGCAAACGAAAAGAAATCAAAACTAGTGCCCTCACAAAATGACATTCCTGGGTGCCAGCTTGAATACAACGGCCTAGATGGCTTATCTGACGCCAGACAAACTACAATTAACTCAGTACTTCAGAACAATGGCAACAAAGACCCAACTCCCTGCAAGACAAATTCTGCAGGCCTTGGGCTTCATGGCATCTTACATACTATTAATACCATTTGCAAAACTGCATATGAGGAAATTACAATAGTACCTAAAAAGCGTATGGACTCAACACATCCACAGCTTGGAAACAATGATTACTCTCATTCCCTGCCTTCAACAGGAGTTTCTATGGTGGTCACAGGCATGTCACCTCAACAAGGGTCTGCCTTTCACCCTACCCCCAGCCAAGCAAACTATGACAACAGATGCATCGGAATATGCCTGGGGGGCACACATGGCAGGACGGTGCGTTCAGGGCATATAGACAGCAGAGCAAAGGAATCTGCACATCAATCAAAAAGAAATGCTAGCTGTACAAAATGCTCTGACAGCCTTCAAGGACCTCTTTCATCCAGGACAGCTTATCATAAGGACAGACAACACCACAGTAATGTGGTACATAAACAAGGGGGTACACACTCCTCCCCTCTATGCAGGCAAGCAATGGCCTTGTGGAACACAGCACTGGCTTACCAAGTTCAATTACTAGCTCAATTCCTGCCAGAAAAAAAGAACACTTTGGCACATGACCCAAGCAGAAACCTCATGGATCCCCACGAGTGGAAACTGGATCCACAAGTATTCACAATGATAGCTCAAAAATGGGGGCTCCCAGACATAGACCTGTTTGCCAGCCCTCGAAACCATCAGCTAACAAAATTTTGCACAAGGACTTTTCACCATCAAGCTTGAAAAGTGGACGCACTCTCATTCAGTTGGAAAATGCTAACAGTATATGCCTCTCCTCCAATGTTCGTTGTGTTACCCTGCTGCAGTCATTACACTTGGGTTATCCTGTCGTCAGGCAGTCCCGTAGTCGGCCGGAATTCCAAAGTCTTGGTCCGGCGTCGGTTGCTGTCGCTTCTTCCCTGACATCAGTGTGCCAGGGGTATATATTGCATCCGACGCCATTTTCTTCAGTCTTTCTTGCCGTGCGGTGCCCGAAGCAGAAGCAGTTCGCAAGTGCCGGTCGGCCGACACCTGAGATTTTCGAAGTCGAATTTCAGATCCGAAGTCTTCAATAAAGCTAAGTACCCCATTGGGGAAATTTTTCTTGCCTCAGACCGATGTCAGAAAACGTTAGCAATTGTATTTCTTGTGGGAAGAAAATACCTCATAAGGATTTTCATTCTTACTGCATACCTTGCCTAGGCCCAGACCACGATGTCACTGGTTGTCGTTTTTGTGCTAGGTTTAATAAGTGTACTATAAAAAGACGCTTTGATTTCGCATGACACTACTTCGGTAGAAAATTTAACTACACAATGCCGTCGGAGCAACCGACTACCGGCCTGCACAAAAAATGCAAGGATAAGGGCAGGCAGCCTAGACCCAAGCCAGACTCCGAGGCCTCGGCTGGACCGGTCTCCGGTTCACCGGTCTTCAGTGAGGCTCCGACGCAGCCCCTGACTACCGCAGATCTGGAACCCGAGACCGCTTTGGAGCCTTTGAGGGAGAGTGCTAGGCCGACGCAGCCATTTTGTTTAGCCCTTACCGACGACACTGCAGAAAGAGATGCCGGTGCTGCAGAAACACCTTCGGTTTCTGAAGGCGTTTTCAGACCGACGCTCACCATAAAAACGTATCCTAAGCTTAAGACTCCTATTAAACCTAAAAAGACTGCACTTCAGTCTCCAGTTCAAGGCCCCATGCCTAAGAAACAGATGCTCAAAATGGCTGAAGATTTGATCTCTTTAATCAGGGGTTCCCAACCCCCACCCGACAAAAGGCCTAGACAAGAGGAAGATTATGCCTCCTCTGATCAAGTGTCTATTTCCTCAGGCTCCTCCGAGGACCAAGATTACTCCTTCTCCCCTCATGAAGATTCTGATACTGAGGATTCTATTCCCTCAGCTTCCCCTCCTGAAGACTACTCCTTTGGGGAAACTTTACACACTATGAGGGAACATTTTCACTGGGAAGATCAGGACTACTCTGACTCAAAGAAAAGGCTCAGAGAGAGTTTCTTTTACTCCCCCAGCACAGACCACTTGCCATCCCCCCAGTTTTAGACATTGTGGATGATGTTTACTTAGAATCCAGTTTGAACCCAGATTCTCTGCCTCCTGCTGCAGCCAAACCTGACAGATACTATAGAGTGCCTGACTCCCACAAATTCCTTTATAAAAGCCCTGTTGATGATCCAGAGACCATCTCCCAGGGTCCCAAAGGGGCTAAGGCTTCTATGGCAAAAAATCTGAAAGGGACTCCAGAGCACTAGACAGGTGGGGGAAAAAGGTTTACACCTCAGCCACTCTGGCTATGAGGGCACTAAATTGCCAATTTCGCATGCTAAAATATCAGCAGTTTCTAATGTCTCAGTTAAAACAAAAAATGAGCACACTCCCTCAACAGTCGGAATTGAAAGAAATGCAGGATCTGTTGCATGTAACTGAACAGGTGGGCAAACATACTTTACAATGTGGGTTTGATTCTTTGGAGGCTTCCTGCAGAGCAACTGTCACTGGGTCAGTTATACGTAGGCATGCTTGGTTAAAGGAACAAACTCTGCCTGATCATGTTAAATCAAAGCTTCTAGATGCTCCCTTATAGCAGAATGTTCTTTTTGGAGTTAAAGCAGAACAAGTCTTAAAGAAAATGGGAGGATAAGGCAAAATCTATGCAGACAGTCAATGATTTTCTACAGGTACAGCCCCCTCGCTTCAGCAGAAATTGGCCAACAAAAAAATTGGTCCTTTCCAGCTACTGACAGACCACAGAGGGGTAAATATAGACGTCCAAGAGGCAGAGGACAACCACAAGCCCAATACAAACCTCGACAATGGGGCACTGCAACACAGAAGGGGAGGAGAAGACAGGTCCCAAACTACCAGAAGGCAAACTCAATGACTTGCACCTCATCTGGCCAAGCAACACTCTTATGGCAGCCCCCTTGGGAGGAAAACTTGCACTTTTTTCAGACAACTGGCACATTGTCACAAAGGACAAATGGGTCCTAGACATACACGAGGATACAGATTCCATTTCCACACCTTGCCAATGAAAAGAGGAATGCCAAACCTGCCACAAAATCAATGGGCAGAGGCACAAAAACAAATTTCAGCTCTCATGGACATGAGAGCCATTCAACTGGTACCTACACGAGTACAAGGCCAAGGATTTTACCCAAGACTCTTTCTAGTTCCCAGAAAGGACAATGCCTGGAGACCAATTCTGGACCTTTCAATTCTAAACACCTTCTTACAAGTACCCAAATTCAAGATGCTAACACTAAGCTTCTTCCCATGTTGGGCAAGAAAGCATGGCTAGTAACGTTGGACCTCAAGGAGGCATACCTGCATGCCCCTATCAGACAAAGTTGCAGAAGATACCTCCGTTTCATTGCAGGTTCAACCCATTACCAATTCTCTGCACTGCCCTTTGGCTTATCTACTGCGCCCAGGGTCTTCACAAAATGCCTGGCACCAGTAATTGCATACTGCAGACAAAGAGGAATTCAAATATACCCATACTTGGACGACTGCCTCATCCAAGCAGAAAGCAAGGACATTCTCTTACAACATCTGGCTTTTGTAAAACATCTTCTAAGTTGCTTGGGGTACACAGTAAACGAAAAAAAATCAAAACTAGTACCATGACAAAATATGACATTCCTGGGTGCCAGCTTGAAAACAACGGCCCAGAAGTCTTATCTGACGCCAGACAAACAACTACAACTGACTCAATATTTCAAAACAATGGCAACAAAAACCCAACTACCTGCAAGAAAAATTCTGCAGGCCTTGGGCTTAATGGCATCTTGCATACTACTAATACCATTTGCAAAGCTGCATATGAGGAAATTACAGTGGTACCTAAAAAGCGTATGGTCTCAACATAGCCACAGCTTGGACACAATGATATCTCTTATTCCCTGCCTACAACAGGAGTTTCTATGGTGGTCACAGGCATGTCACCTCAACAAGGGTCAGCCTTTCACCTTGCCCCCAGCCAGGCAAACTATGACAACAGATGCATCGGACTACGCCTGGGGGGCACACGTTGCAGGACAGTGCATTCAAGGCGTATGGACTGCAGATCAAAGGAATCTGCACATCAATCAAAAAGAGATGCTAGCTGTACAGAATGCTCTGACAGCCTTCAAGAATCTATTACTTCCAGGACAACTTACAATAAGGACGGACAACACCACAGTAATGTGGTACATAAACTAACAAGGGGGTACACACTCCTACCCTCTATGCAGGCAAGCAATGACCTTGTGGAACACAGCTCTGGCTTACCAAGTTCAGTTACAAGCTAAATTCCTGCCAGGAAGAAAGAACACATTGGCAGACGACCTCAGCAGAAACATCATGGATCCACATGAGTGGAAACTGGATCCACAAGTATTTGCAATGATAACTCAAAAATGGGGCCTTCCAGACATAGACCCGTTTGCCAGTCCTCAAAACTATCAGCTAACAAAGTTTTGTACAAGAACACTTCACCATCAAGCTTGTAAAGTGGACGCACTCTCATTCAGTTGGAATAACCTGACAGTATATGCCTTCCGTCCATTGCCTGTCCTCACAAAGGTGCTTCTGAAAGTCAAAAAGGAGAGACCACGAGTGGTACTCCTAGCCCCAGACTGGCCACGCCAGCACTGGTACCCACTATTGAGGAATATGGCCCAAGGCCCACCTTGGATTTTACCACAAATTGCCCATTTGCTCACACAGCAAAACAATCAGATTCTTCACAGCCAGCACAAAACCTTAAATCTGGCTGCATGGCAAATCATCTAAGCATCCAGCCAGCACCACTTTCCCAAGCAGTTATGGATGTTATTCTGGAAGTTAGGAGGCCCAGCACCAGGAAGGCCTACTCGGACAAATGGAAAAGGTTTTGCACCTGGAACCAAGCTAAAGGCCAAAACACACTTCAGCCTCACATGCCTCAGATTCTACAGTATTTAACTGAGATATTGCACAAATGACTTTCTTTTTCTTCCATTAAAATCAATGCATCAGCTATTTCAGCCCACTACAACACGGATCCACCCTTATTTTCACATCCACTTCTAAGGCAGTTCCTCAGAGGGACAAAAAACATTAGGCCCCCCAGGAGAGCTCCTACACCAACATGGGACCTCAATTTTGTTCAGGAAAAACTTGCGCTACCTCCCTTTGAACCAGCTTTCTCTGTGGATCTACAGTTTCTATCATGGAAGACTGCCTTGCTGCTAGCAATAACTTCAGCTAGAAGAGTCTCAGAGCTGCAGGCACTAATGGCAATGGAACCTTTCCTCATTTTCCATCAAGACAGAGTTTCTCTGCGAACTAATCCTTCCTTCATGCCTAAGGTGGTTTCCAGTGTGGCTTTAAATCAAACCATCCACTTACCCACCTTCTTCCCAAATCCACAGAACAAAGGAGAAAGGCTCCTGCATTCCTTGGACATTCACAGGCAACTTCGCTACTACTTGGATAAAACTAAGGTTTTCAGAAAATCTGACCAGCTCTTTGTATCCTATGCTACAGCTTCACAAGGGAAGGCTATATCAAAACAAACCATTTCAAATGGATAGGACATTGCATTCGTTTTTGCTGTACCCATCATGGAAAACCAGTTCCTACTACCATTAGGCCCCACTGTACCATGGCAACAGCTACTTCTACAGCCTTCCTCAGGGGGGTTCCAACCAAGGAAATTTTGGAAGCTGCAACTTGGAGTTCAGTACACACCTTTACCAAACACTACCACTTACCACTTTACTCTAAGACTAGAGCTGGCTTCGCCACTGCAGTTCTGCAGGGCCTTCTAGCCTCCTCTAACCCTCTATGACTCCTCCACCCATCCTTAGCTTTGGGATTCTACCCAAGTGTGATGACTGCAGCAGGGTAACACGATGAACATAGTACAGTTTTGTACCTACCATAAATGTAGATGTTCGAGTGTTCACCCTGCTGCAGTCCATGTTACCCTCCCTCCATCCCCTCTGATCTAACTGGCTAAATCTCTACAATACCTTCCTGATGTATTTGCTTATAGCTAGAGGGATTTTGTGTTTGTGCACAAATTGCTTAATTTGGTACTAATTACTGACCACCTTTTTGGGGGCACCTGACATCGGGGGCAAGAAAAACTGAAGAAAATGGCGTTGGATGCAATATATATACCCCTGGCGCACTGACGTCAGGGAAGAAGCGACAGCAACCGACGCCGGACCAAGACTTTGGAATTCCGGCCGACTGCGGGACTGCCTGATGACAGGATAACCCAAGTGTGATTACTGCAGCAGGGTGAACACTCGAACATCTACATTTATGGTAGGTACAAAACTGTACTTTACCCCTTCTCACAAAGGTGCTACTGAAAGTCCGGATGGAGAGACCCCGAATGATACTCATTGCCCCAGACTGGCCACGGCAGCACTGGTACCCACTATTGAGGAATATGGCCCAGGGACTACCATGGAGTCTACCACAAATTACCCACCTGCTCACACAGCAAGACAATCAGATTCTACACAGCCAGCTCAAAACCTTAAACTTGGCTGCATGGCAAATCACCTAAGCAACCAGCCAGCTCCTCTCTCACAAGCTGTTATGGATGTTATTCTGGAGGCCAGGAGGCCCAGCACCAAGAAAGCCTACTCAGACAAATGGAAAAGGTTTTGCGCCTGGAACCAAGCTAAAGGCCAAAATACCCTTCAACTTGACATACCTCAGATTCTGCAATATCTAACTGAGATGTTACGCAAAGGGCTTTCTTTTTCATCTATTAAAATCCACGCCTCAGCTATTTCTGCTCACTACAACACGGATCCTCCCTTATTTTCACATCCACTCCTAAGGCAGTTTCTCAGAGGGGCCAAAAACATTAGGCCTCCCAGGAGAGCACCAACACCTACTTGGGACCTCAACTTTGTTCTGGAAAAACTCATGCTACCTCCTTTTGAGCCAGCTTTCTCAGCTGACTTAAAGTTTATATCATTGAAGACTGCCCTGCTGCTAGCAATTATTTCAGCTAGAAGAGTTTCAGAGTTTCAGGCACTAATGGCAGTAGAGCCTTTTCTCATTTTTCATCAAGACAGAGTTTCTCTATGAACTAACCCCTCCTTTATGCCTAAGGTGGTATCCAGTGTGGCTCTAAATCAAACCATCCATTTACCCACCTTCTTTCCAAATCCACAGAACAAAGGAGAAAGACTCCTGCATTCCTTGGACATTCACAGGCAGCTGTGTTACTACTTGGATAAAACTAAGGTTTTCAGAAAATCTCACCAGCTTTTTGTATCCTATGCTACAGCATCGCAAGGAAAGGCCATCTCAAAACAGACCATTTCCAAATGGATAGGACATTGCGTACGTTTTTGCTACACCCACCATGGAAAACCAGTTCCTGCTAGCATAAGGCCCCACTCTACCAGGGCAGCAGCTACAGCCTTCCTCAGGGGGGTGCCAACCAAGGATATTCTGGAAGCTGCAACTTGGAGTTCAGTACACACCTTCACCAAACATTACCACTTACCACTTTACTCTAAGACTAGAGCTGGCTTCGCCACTGCAGTTTTGCAGGGCCTTCTAGCCTCCTCTAACCCTGTTTGACTCCCCCTCCCATCCTTAGCTTTGGGATTCTACCCAAGTGTGATGACTGCAGCAGGGTAACACGATGAACATAGTACAGTTTTGTACCTACCATAAATGTAGATGTTCGAGTGTATACCCTGCTGCAGTCCAGGTTACCCTCCCTCCATCCCCTCTGAACTAGCTGAACTTCTCTACCACTCTATTCTATACTACCTCTGTGGTGTATTTGCTTGTGCCTAAGGGTTTTGTTTTATTTTTCCATATAGCTATGTGTATATGTGTATATATATATATATATATATATATATATATATATATATATGTGTGTGTGTGTGTGTGTATATATATATATATATATATATATATATATATATATATATATATATATTTTTTTTTTTTTTTGCCTACCTATTAGGGGCACCTGACATCTGGGGCAAGAAAACTGAAGAAAATGGCGTTGGATGCCTCTGATATACCCCTGGTGCTCTGACGTCAGGGAAGAAGCGTCCGCAACCGACGCCGGACCAAGACTTTGGAATTCGGGCCGACTGCGGGACCGCCTGACGGCAGGATAACCCAAGTGTGATGACTGCAGCAGGGTATACACTCGAACATCTACATTTATGGTAGGTACAAAACTGTACTTTCCTCCCCCCTTTTTTCTGTGGGCTTTGGTAGTCAACCCATTTGTTAGGACTGCACCAGTGAAACACGATGAACTTAGTACAGTTGTGTACACTTGCAATAAATGTAGATGTTCAAGTGTATTCACTTTTGCAGTCCTGATTTCCCTCCCTCCTTCCCCCTTTTTGGGGTCCTCTCCTATTCTCTTTTCCTGAGGTACAGGCTTAATTTGCTATTTGTCAAATTGGTTTTTGCTTTAACCCTTATTTTCTGGGGGCTCCTGACTGTTATGGCAAGAAAGACTGAGGGAAGTGATGTGGGCTGCCTCCTTTTGTATCGGATGCCCTGACGTCCTTTACAACCGATGGCAACCAACATCATTTTTACTTACCTTTGGTATTCTGGCCGACTGAGGACTACCGGGAGCCGGATACCCTATTTGTTAGGACTTGCAATAGTGAATACACTCGAACATCTACATTTATAAGTGTACACAACTGTACTTTTAGGATGGGTACATTTAAGTGCCTCAGCATATATGGGTCTTACATGTCTGCTTTGAATTGTGTGTGATGGGTGCAGCATGTGTACTACCGACAACCTTATTGCCATTAGGAGTACTTCTATTTGAGAGCTTTGCCTCCATTGATATTGTGTAACTACATCTCTCACATACCATATCAGTTTGTTTGAGAATCAGCTGGTTGTCAGCAAACATGAGGCAATTTCTGCATTGCCTAAGGATGCCCGTATCCACCAAGATGGTAATGGAGATAGTGGGAAAGTTCATATCCATGGCAACAGATCTTTTTTATTGATTAGAAAGCTGGAGTGAGAATATAAAGCAATGTCAGGAGTATTTGGTTTGCATCTCTGGGGACAGTGCTTGTCACTGCAAATTAGTTGCCCTTTGTGCAACTAGGTATTGTAGAAATTTCAATCGTGCTTTTACAGAAAAAATGTCACTCAAGGTATCTGAGTCTGTGCACGGCATGGCCAAACACTTGAGGGGATACTGATACCTAGATCCTGAAAGTTTAAGGATGAAGTATTTAGGCAGATATTCTGAAGTTAGAAACAAATCAAACAGTACTTACTAAAACAAAGAATTAGCTTGTCAAGAATAATGGAGGTGAGTCGCATGAATGGCTACTGCTTGGCTACTAATAGTGCTGGTCTCACCACAGCCCCACTCTTCTGGGATACAATGCTCCTTTGCTTCTTCTCTCACCAGAAGCAAAATGCTATTACCACTCCCAAGATGAGAAGCGGGCCACAGCCTGTTTGATGATTCACAGTATTGCCCAGATGATGCAAGTGTCTGTAGGCTAGTTGCAGCCTTTTCCTGGTAGATGCCTTGAATAGCAACCAGCCCAGTCAGGAATGTTAAGAACAGACACTCAACTGTCCAACCAGAGAGTCAGGAATCAATGCACTGTGCTGCTTCTCTCTCCAGGAGCAGAATTTGTTTGTGTCTTTCGGCTTTTCCTGGTTAGTGGTCACAACAGCGGAACTCCGGTCCGCTAATGATTGGTAGTTGATTTTTATGTGCAGAGTTACCAGCCCTGATGCACAACCTTCAACGAAGGTACGCCCATTCACGCATGTCTCCACGCAGAAGACACTCTAGCTGAGAATTGAACCAGACAGCGTCTTACTGTGAGGCAACAACGCTACTGCAGCACCACCACTGCGGGTATATATAAGCACAAATTCCAAGCAGTCACCCATGAAGCAGTTATTAGGCTTTCTGATCAGCAATCTCGAGGAATTAATGTTCCTTTGCTCCTTCTCTCACCAGGAGAAAACAGAAGTACTAATCCCAAGATGACAACTGAGAGGCAGAATGTGGGCTCTCTAATAACTGGTGGTCTTGCAATAGATGTTTAAAGGTAAGATGAAAAAATGGGTTAATATTATAAACACTGCAGTGTGCACTAAGCAGTTAGATATGAAAAAGGGGTAACTAAAGTTTCAGCTGTCTATGTGGAAAGGCACTAATTTTAAAACAGCAAGATTGAAAGGGGGTGGGCGCTTTTATTTTCTGGCTATATGGAATACAGTGAAATGGCCAGTAAATTTAAGTCGTTGAAGGGGAGTGATTACACAAAATTATTATTTTGTGCTTACTCACAACAGCCTGAGAGACTCTCGAGACACAGCTGTGGTCTCTTTCCAAGTTTTAATATGCATATCAAAGCAGAATACAAGTAGAACACAGTGTAAAGAAAACAAATCACAGTATACAGAATAGAAAATGACAATAAACTAATACAAAATACAAGAAATCAAAAGTAAACTAACATTTCCCTCACAGCAAGCTGTGGCAGAGTCTTGGTGAGCTTTTCCAGTAAAGCCACTGTAGACAGTGGACACTTGGTACAGTTGAACCTGTTGTCAGATTCCATTTACTTCCCTGTCAAAATATTCGAGGGTCAAGGATTGCCTTACATTATGGATTCACAAGACTGTCCAATTCTTGGGCAGACCATTCCAAGCCCATATCTTTCCTTTAGGATGGGGGCATTGCCAGTAGCAGACTCTCAAAGGGGCTTGGGCTCAGGTCAGGTGCATGCTGTCCTGCACATCAGAGTTCTGGAAATGATGGCAGTCCTCTTGACCTTGCAGGTGTTAACATGACATCCTTCCCCCGGCTCCTGTTGCCATTCACTTAGACAGTATGGTAATGGGTGTGGTACTTAAGCAAGGAAGGGGGGATGCTCAAGCCTCTCCCATTTACTGAGAGGTCATGAGAATTAAGGAGTTGGCTTTTGCAAATAATTGCATTCTCAAAGCCAGCCATTTCCCAGGGCAAGGCAGCTGATTAGCAGACAGGCTGAGACATTGTCTGCTGATGCCTCAAGTGTGTTTTCAACCAATATGTAGCCATGAGTGCTCCAACACCGGGAGGATCTTGCTGCAACTAGTTAGAAATGTAGCAACTTTTCTCTAATTCTTCCCTCATGACATCCCAGCAACACACTTTTACCGAAGTGGCCCAGGTTTCCCTTATGCTCATGGCCCCCCACCATTCCCCTTCAGAAACTTCTGAAGAAATCCCCATGATGTATGTGCAAGGCCTAGATTATTACAATAGCTGTTTTGATGCGGGCATTTGTGCTACCTGTATTAGGGTATCACCTTCTGCTCAGGTCTGTCTTCTTGAGGACAGCCTGTAGACTTCTGATTCATCCATCTGAACCTTCTCTCTGTAGTTAATCATGTGGTTTATATTTGTTCCAATTCTAGTAATGGCTAGGGGCTCTTTGTACCCAGACAGGAGTCCAGGTTTTAGGACAGCTCAGAGACCCAGTAATAAGAAAGTCTGATAGAAAGTGGGCTCCGGCAATTTTACCTGAGGGCAGGAGTTTGGATCCTTTTACAGCTCCATTTGTGTTTTAATTTTTTTGTTCCATGTTTGAGTTTGGTCTGAGATAATTTTCATTTAGTCTCTCTGTGTATCTTCAGCTTACTTATAAGGTTGCAAACATACTTCTAAAAGGCCCATTTCTTTTCTTTTTACAAGTTAAATAACCTGTTCTTCCATAGATAAGTAATTAATATTGGAAAATTTAACACTGCCCGAATTTGGTCCACATGGTACTGCTGCACTCAATTTTTTCGTAGAAATCACCCACATCTTGGTGACTGCCATCTGCCAGAAGAATTTCTGAGCTTCAAGCTTTGTCCTTGAAAGAATTGAATCCGACTGTAGTATACTGGAAACAACTGAAATGAGAATGAAACAAAAGTCTCTATCTGTTAATTATCCAAACTCGTGCTGAACAGGTGCCAGTCCTTCCTTTATGGGCAAAGTCTTGTGTACTTTTGAGAATGAATTCTCCAAACACTAGTTCATTTAATAAGGCTTTATTCAATGTTCACAATATCCATATACATCCATTCATTAACGGTGCTGATAATAACAGTACTGCTAAATATATTCAAAGTTTCTGCACATGTCTTCTGATTGTCCTGAATAATATAAACTAAAAGTCTGTATTTGACCTGTCTTCTGTACTCCGGCTTGAGTGTCTGTATTGTGGCTTAATCTCCTCTGTAATGTCAGGTCAAACAAACAAACTGACCTCCTTTAACTGTATTTGAAGTATAGTTTAATAATACCAAAACCCTGTAATGCTTTACATGCCTTGTTAGCCTTGGATGTCCTTCAAGGATGCAGCTGCAGTCTTTACAAATGGGTTGTCCTGTCGTCAGGCAGCCCTTCGGTCGGCCGGATTCCAAAGTCTGGGTCTGGCTTCGGCTGGTGTCGCACTTCACCCGACGTCACTGCGGCAGTTATTCGGGTATAAAGGCATCAGCCGACGCCATTTTCCTCAGTCTTTCTTGCCGCGTGGCGCCCGAAGCAAAAGCTGTTCGCAAGTGCCGGTCGGTCAGATCCAGAGATTACTACTACCGAATACTACTTCGAAGACTTCTATAAAGCTAAGTACCCCGTTGGGGACTCTTTCTTGCCTCAGCCGATGTCAGAGAAAGTTAATAACTGTTTATCTTGTGGGAAACAAATACCTCATAAAGATTTCCACTCCTATTGCATACATTGTTTAGGCCCAGACCACGACGTAGCAGCTCGTCTAGCCTGTGCTTCTTTTAACCGACAGACCCTTAGACGTCGGTCGGACTTTGCTGAGCAGATTTTCGGCTCCGATTTTGCCTACATTATGCCGTCGGATCCTCCGACTACGCAAATAACCAAAAAACGCAAAGAAAAGGACCGACACTCGCGGTCCGCGGTTTCGGCCGAAACCACGGTTAAGCAAACCACGAGTGTCTCAGTTTCGGCCGAAACCGAGCAAGCGGTTCTTTCTTCAGCCGATAACTTGCCTTCTACCGAGGCCTCTTCTAACCTGGTAGAAATGGCTTCTGAAATCCAACCTTCTGTTGCGGTTTCACAGGATTTATCAGACACCATTCCCCTGGATATCTCTACCCCTGCACGTGGAGCTGCTAGGCCTCCTCCAGCCATGTCTATTAAGGCCTTTGCCAGGGCTAAAGCAGCCAAAGCATCCAAACCTGTGCCTGCCAAGCCCCCCTCTCACAGGCCCAGCACCAGCTCCCATATGCTTTCTTTGGCTGAGGATCTCATCTCTTTAATCGTGGAGCCCAGCCTCATCCAGACAGGGCCCCTCTCCCTCCTCCAGAAAAGAGGCCTAGAGCAGAGCCCCTGAGCCAGTATCCACAGATGATTCCTCTGATGACTCAGAACATACAGACCCTCCTGAGGCTTCTTATTCTCCTTACGAAGACTCTGATGCTGAAGAGTCCATCCCTTCAGCCTCTCCTCCTGAGGAATTTTCCTTTGGGGAAACCTTGCATGCTATGAGGGAGCAATTTCAGTGGCAGGGCCAAGATTTCTCAGACTCTAGAAAAAGGCTTAGGACCTTTCTACATTTGCCACAGCATAGGCCTTTAGCTATACCTCCAGTTCTCCCTGTTGTTGATGATGCATTTAATGATGCTTGCACTGCTCCTGATTCTTTACCTCCGGCTCCTGCTAAGCCCGATAGGTACTACAGGGTCCCGGACACTCATCACCACTTATATAAGGCTCCTTTTGCAGATCCAGAGACTATCTCCCAGGGTCCTAAAGCTGTAGCAGCTACTTCTTCTAAAAACCCCCTCCCCTCTGAAAGGGAATCCAGGTCCTTAGAGAGATGGGGTAAAAAAGTTTACACCTCTGCTACTTTGTCATCTAGAGCTTTGAACTGCCAATTTCATATGCTTCAATATCAAGAGTTTATGCTTGACCAGTTGACTAAAAAGCTGTCCTCTGAAGAATCTTTAGATAAAAAGTATGTTCAAGAAATGGTACATAATATACAGCAGGTTAGTAACCATTCTTTAAAATGTGGCTATGATGCACTGGAGGCTTCCTTTAGATCAGCCATGACTGGCACAGTTATCAGGAGGCATGCATGGTTGAAAGAACAGGCATTACCAGAACACGTCAAATCTAAGCTTTTGGATGCACCTATGGACAAGGTCAATTTATTTGGTTCCCTTGCACAGCAGGTACTAAAAAAGATGGAAGAGAAAGCAAAATCTGTGCAAACAGTGAAAGATTTCTTACAAGTTCAACCTCCAAGGTTTAGCAGGAACTGGCCCTCCAAGAATTGGTCCTTTCCGGACTCCTCTAAGGCACAAAGAGGCAGGAATAGGCGCTCTAGAGGCAGAAACCAATCCAGGGGTGCCTACAGGGGTCGCCAGTGGCAGGGTAACAAACAACGCGGCACGGATACAGCCACCACCACTACAGCAACTCAATCACAGTGACTTGGCGGTGGCACCGCCTACCAGGGAACAACTAGAAGCACCCTTAGGCGGAAAGCTAACCTTATTTTCAAGAAACTGGCACTGCATTACAAGAGAAAAATGGATTTTGCAAACTATAGACCATGGTTACAGGTTCCATTTCCATACTCAACCAGGAAAGAGAGGAATGCCAAACCTTCCACCTACTCAAAGGACAGAAGCTCTAAAACAAATATCTCAATTAAGAATGAGAGCTGTGGAAAAGGTACCATCTATGGAGCAAGGGAAGGGATTTTACTCCAGACTCTTCCTGGTACCAAGAAAAGAAAACAAATGGAGGCCTATTCTAGACCTGTCCGCTTTAAACACATTCCTCATTGTTCCAAAATTCAAAATGCTGACCTTACAGCAGCTTCTTCCCATGCTGGGCAAGGAGTCTTGGCTGGTAACTCTAGATCTCAAGGAGGCATACCTGCACGTCCCCATAAGACCAATTTGCAGAAGATACCTCAGATTTCTTGCAGGATCAGAGCATTATCAATTCTCAGCATTGCCCTTTGGCTTCTCTACTGCCCAGAGTGTTCACGAAATGCCTGGCATCAGTAATCGCTCATTGCAGACTTCAGGGGATTCAAATCTATCCCTACCTGGACGACTGCCTGATACAAGCGGACAACAAAAACAAACTAACAGAAGACTTACAAAGAGTCATCTACCTGCTGCAAGCCCTGGGATATACAGTCAATACAAAAAAGTCAAGGCTGATTCCATCCCAAAGAATAACTTTTCTGGGTGCAGAACTGGACACATCAAAACAAATGGCATTTCTAACTGCAGAAAAGAAAGAGCAACTTCCTCTACTTCTTGGCTTTAACAAAGCAGAACCATCTAACTGCAAGAAAAGTGCTACAAGCTCTAGGCTTCATGGCATCCTGCATAATACTGGTCCCTCATGCCAGGCTGCATATGAGAAAGCTACAGTGGTACCTAAAGAATTTGTGGTCCCAGCACAAGCACAGCCTAGAAACCAAAATTCCAATGATCCCATGCCTGAAGCAAGAGTTCCTGTGGTGGGCTCAGGCCTGCCAATCAAACACAGGATTGCCCTTCTGCAAAAGTCAACCAAGACAAACCATCACGACAGATGCCTCAGACCTCGGTTGGGGGGCACACATGATGGACAAGTGCATTCAAGGCCTATGGACTCAAGACCAGCTGCATCTGCACATAAATCTAAAAGAAATGATGGCAGTAAAATTGGCAATCCAGGCATTCAGACTTTTTCTCCAAGAAGGCCAGTTGATAAGGACAGACAACACCACAGTTATGTGGTACATCAACAAACAGGGAGGCACACACTCATACCCTCTATGCCGGCTGGCACTGGACCTATGGGATGTGGCTCTGAGCTACAACATTCATTTACAGGCAATTTATGTAGCAGGGAAGGAGAACATTCTAGCAGACATATTAAGCAGAACTACAGCAGATGCCCACGAATGGATGCTGCATCCGGACATCTTCAAAACCATCACAAGAGAATGGGGATTACCACAAATAGACTTGTTTGCATCCCCATTCAATCACCAGTTGAAGAAATTCTGCACAAGGACTTACCACCCACTTGCTTGGAAGGTGGACTCCCTATCTTTCAGTTGGAAAAACCTGACAGCATACGCATTCCCACCACTTCCTTTGATGCACAAGGTGCTTCTGAAGATAAAAGAGGAGCGTCCGAGGATCATTCTGATAGCTCTAGACTGGCCAAGACAACATTGGTATCCACTGCTGAGGAGCATGTCCCGGGAACAAATATGGACACTGCCCCTGATCCCATTACTGCTAACACAGAACAACTACAACATCCTGCATCCAAACCTAAAAACTCTGCAGCTAACTGCCTGGAACATTACATAACAGCAATTAACCCAATTTTATCCCAAAGGGTTAAAGACATAATCATGGAGGCTCGTAGACCTTCAACAAGAAAGAATTATGCAGCAAAATGGAAAAGATATCTCATCTGGAGTACTGCAAATGGGCAAGATGTGACACTGGTGAACATAGCCAACATCCTGGAGTACTTGGCGGAGCTCTTCCATACAGGCCTGTCCTATTCTTCCATCAAGATACATGCATCAGCTATTTCAGCAGAGTACAGCTTGGATCCTCCTGTCTTCTCGCATCCTCTGCTCAGACAGTTTCTGAGAGGAATTAAAAATGTAAAACCTCCCAGGAAACCTCCATTGCCAGCATGGGACTTGAACTTTGTGCTAGAAAAACTGACTCTTCCTCCTTTCGAACCAGCAGCAACAGCAGAATTACAATACTTATCCTGGAAGACTGCTTTCCTGCTGGCAATAACTTCAGCAAGAAGGGTCTCTGAACTACAGGCATTAATGGCAGTGCAACCCTTCCTGATCTTCCATCAAGATAGAGTGTCCATGAGAACAAATCCTACATTTATGCCTAAGGTGGTATCCAGAGTCTCTTTAAATCAGGCTATCCACCTTCCTACATTCTTCCCCAACCCACAGAACAGGGGAGAAAGGCTCTTGCATACCTTGGATGTACACAGACAATTACGCTACTACCTGGACAGGACAAAAAACAATAGAAAAACTGACCAGCTTCTGGTAGCATATGCAACAGGAAAGGAAGGAAAACCAATTTCTAAACAGACAATCTCCAAATGGATAGGAAATTGCATTAGATTTTGTTACTCCTACCATGGAAAGAAAACTCCAGAGAACATCAGGCCTCACTCCACAAGGGCTACTGCCACTACCACAGCTTTCTTACGAGGAGTGGCTACCAAGGACATTATAGAGGCTGCTACTTGGACCTCCGTGCATACATTTGCCAAGCATTATAACTTACCTCTATACTCTAGATCCCGTGCTGGTTTTGCCACTGCTGTTTTGCAAGGGATCCTAACTACACCATAATATCTTCTCATTTCCTCCTCCCTAGTTTAGCTATGGTATTCTACCCATTTAGAAGACTGCAGATGCATCCTTGAAGGACATAGTACAGTTTTGTACCTACCATAAATGTAGATGTCCGAGAGGAATGCATCTGCAGTCAGGATTACCCACCCTCCTTCCCCTCTGAGGTACTCCTAGGGTATTTGCCAATCTTCAGCTAGCTTGGGGGGGATCTATTATGGTGTATTTGTTTGTATATATGTACATACATGCTTATTTTGTGTGTTTGCTCTCTACTATTTGGAAACTTTGACATTTATCCAAATTTAGCCATCCAAGAGGGCACCTGGCATCTGGGGCAAGAAACACTGAGGAAAATGGCGTCGGCTGATGCCTTTATACCCGAATAACTGCCGCAGTGACGTCGGGTGAAGTGCGACACCAGCCGAAGCCAGACCCAGACTTTGGAATCTGGCCGACCGAAGGGCTGCCTGACGACAGGACGACCCATTTGTAAAGACTGCAGATGCATTCCTATCTGACATCTACATTTATGGTAGGTACAAAACTGTACTTTCTCGGGACTTGTCTTCGATGTGCTTTGTTTAACATTCCATTTAGGAACATTCTGTAGCTGCCAAGATTGTATCTTTCCCTTGAGAAAAGAACATTCGGTATTTCTGTATTTTCTGTACATTTCATGCTTATCTTTCCTTTCTAATAAAGTGTCTTCCTCTGAAACTGAATGTCTGCATAATGCCTAATAACTACTATAAAATGGAGGTCTCTAATCTAACCGTCCATAATAGTCCCCATGTCTAGTATTCCATAAAGACAATGTCTGAGAAGATATCGCTCTTCAGTGCCAAAAACTGCAGCATAGACCGGTGTGAATCAGGCTCATAGTTCACAGACAGCTCAGACTGTGTATGTAGGTAGTTTTGAACTGATAAGAAAATACTCCTAGCCGTTTGAGTCTTATTAGGACAAGAATTTGGGCTGCGGAGTATCTACAATGGCTTAGAGTGCACAAAATTTTATTATAAGAAACGCAATAAAATTTTAATAACTGAGCTCAATTTCCTTTAGTCCTGGGACTACTACTACTATTTCCTCAGATAATTTATGCAACAGCTATGTGAGCATCACTGAAAACATTTTCAAGACACTATGGATTGGACACTCCAAATTGGCCCTAGGTGTGTGTGTGTGTGCGTTTTCCGTGGAAGGTTGGGCGCCGGGCTGGCATCTCAACACCGTAAAACTCTACTGCCAATCATGAGCAGACAGGTGATCCACTGTGGCGACCCCTAACCAGGAAAAGCCGAAAGAAAAAGATAAGTTGGATGTCATTTTTAGATTTAGTTCCCTCTTTGGTGCTGCTATCTTTCTGGGAAGAGTCCTATTCAAATGTTGCAGTATTCATAACCTGAGAGATTCTGCTGCTGGCTGATTTGTGGCCAGTATACAAAAGGTTGTGTGTGACGTTGCACACAGTACTGGCCCCAAGTTGATCATAAAATGATGGGTATAAAGCGGACTTCAGCACGTACAGTCTTCAGAACTTTTCTGCCTCCAGTCAGATTGTCTTCTCCGGTCATTGCTTGTCAAGAGAAGTTGCGAATTCAGATCAGGTAAGTGCCCCGTTGCATTTTTTTCGTATTGCTTTTTGTACTACTGTTGTCCTTGAGGTTACATGTCAGTGTGGAAGGCAGATTCCACATAGACTGCCACGACCTTTGTCTCTTTTGCCTAGGCCCTAAGCACGACCATACCTCTTGCTCGATTTGCAAGTCCTTTGTTTCCAAGACCCTCTGTAGTCGTTTATCTTCCCTTAATCTGTACCTAGAAAACCAGCACCTTAAGCGCCTATCACATGATGTGGAAGCTATGCCGGGTCCTTCAGGTGAGCCATTAATTAAGGAGGCCAAGAAATCTAGTCCTGACTTACCCGCTGCTCCTCCACTTCCGGACGTTCTCTCCAGAGGCCGATGTTGGCCCCTGAGATCGTTTTGAAGTCAGGCAAACCTTCCACTGGTACCGGTGTGGAGGCCATGAAGGATCCTACTAGCACATCTTGGGGAAGCACACAGGCATCTGCTTTGGAAGTTTGGGGGGGGGGGGGGGCTCATTGTTACTGAAGGTCTGCATGGCATCCCTTAAATCATGCCATGTGGTCAGACGTTTGGACCCTCGTCCTTCCACCGCATGAATGTTCCACAAAAGAAGAAGCTGAAAACCAAACATGCTTCTCCTGTTTCCCATGAACAGCCTACAGATTAGCAGGCCTTCTCCCAGGGGTTCTTTAATGCTTTCATGGCCCTGAAGCAATCTTCTGGTCTCTCTCCCCCTTCTCCTGCCTTTCCTCCTGATTCTCTACATGAGCATTTCTGTGGAGGTTTCATCAGATGAAGATGATTCCTCTGAGGATGAGTCTTTGGCATATTCTGCCCAAAATTCATCACCCTTCGGATATGTTTCTCCAGAAAGAGTGAAATGGCATAGATTCTCCAGGAGAGGATATTTCCTTTGGAGAAACCATTGTTAAAATGAGGGAGTTCTTCAAATGGGATTGCTCACAGGTGTCTGACTTTCAAAAAAGGTGGTATGACTTTCTGCAGATGGATTTCCCTTCCCCATCTGCCAACATTTTTAGATACTTTCTCAGCAGCTTGTAAGTGCCCTGACTCCCAACCTCCTTCCTCTAAAAGACCAGACAGGTTTTATAAGGTGAACCAGAATGGCTTCAGTGGTGAAAAAAACGATCCACTAGGCACATATGTAACAAAGCAATTTATTAACAACACACAGAAAAAATTAAATAAATAATAATAATCCAATTGAGTCAAATCCAAGCGCTTTCGTCTCCTGTGTAGGAGACTTTTTCAAGAACAGCTAGTGGATCGTTTTTTCACCACTGAAGCCGTTTTGCGGCCTTTTGTTTGTATAGGTTTTATAAGGTGCCAGAGGATTCCAAATTCCTGTTTAAATGTCCCTCTGCAGACACTGCAACAATTTGTGTCTGCTGATAAGGCTTCAGAGATGTTGCCCTCCACTTTCCTTCTCCCATCAGACAAGGAGAGTAAAGTTATGGAGAGGTTGGGGAAGAAACTTTATACTTCTGCAAATCTGATGCTTAGGGCTGTAAACTACCAGACCCATATGGCTAAATATTCCTTAGCCGTTCTGTCTGATACTTGCAAGTTAATTTGATCTACCATATTCTCCTACAAAAGCTCGGATCTGATGTCAGTCTTAATCTGTTCTTGACTTAGGGTGTACAGTTCTGATCCTTGGAACTGATCCTGCTGATATATAGCTTGCTTCAGACAAAAATCTCTCAAGCTTCTAGTCTACCCACAATGCCCTTGTCTACATTACTGCAGATCTCGTTTGCTGCTCTTATGACAAGACACGTCAGCCAGTTCCTCTCTCATAGCTAAATAAAAGTTTTTGTATACTCTTTCCTTAATAGATTTTCTTCGTGTTTCACTGTTGCAGCCATTACATTTGGGTAATCTGCTGGCAGGTTGCCCTCAGTCGGCCTGAATAACAAAGTGTTGGGATCTGCGTCGGTTGCTGTCTCCTCTTCCATGACATCAGGGGTATAAAACATGCAGATGACGCCATTTTAATCAGTCTTTCTTGCCGCACGGTGCCCGAAGCAGAAGCAGTTCATAAGTGCCTGTCGGCCGACTCCTGAAATTTTCGTATTGGAGTTTCAGAACCGAAGTCTTCAAACTAAATCTAAGTACCACATTGGGGAAACTTTCTTGCTCCTTACCGATGTCAGTAAAGGTTAATTGCATTACTTGTGGGAAGCAAATACTTCATAAGGATTTTCATTTGTACTGTATTCCTTGCCTAGGCCCTGATCACAACATGCCTTGTTGTCGGTTTTGTGCTAAATTTAATCAACGCACTATTAAGCGTCTGTATATTTTTGCTTCTAAATATTTTGGTTCAAGATTTAACTACCCTGAAATGTCGGTGGTTAGCAATATGACTACCGGAGTTCATAAAAAATGCAAGGAAAAAGGCAGAGACAGACCATCTAGGTCCAAAACCGACTAAGCTTCTCCTAAGCCAGTGGCCGGTACTCAGTGAGGCGCTTTCGCAGCCCCTGATGCCTGCTACTTTTGAGTCGCAGGTCTCTACCGAGACCCATTTGGAGTCCAGTGTGCCGCGAGATTCGCAGAGTATTGTTCCCATGGATGTCTCTCCCTTGGATGCGTCCGGAGCCGTTGAGCAGGCACCAGCTTCTGAGGGTGTTTTCAGGCCTCAACATTTTTATATTAAACCGAAACAACAAGGTCAAAAACAGCTTCTATGTCTAAAAAACCGACGCATGAGCAACGTGCTCAGGTCCCCATGTCTAAAAAAACAGATTATCAAAATGGCTGAGGCTTTAATTACCTTGATCAGGGGGTCCCAACCCCCCCCCCCCCACCCCCACCCTGCTAAGAGGCCTAGGCAAGGCACTGATTATGAATCTTCAGATCAGGTTTCCATTTCTTCTGATTCCTTTTCTGATAAGGAATTTTCTATTCCACCCTATGAGGATTTTGATGCAGAGGAATCCATCCCATCTGCATCTCTTCCTGAAGATTACTCTTTTGGAGAGACTTTGCATTCTTTAAGGGAACATTTTCACTGGGAGAGTCAGGACTTCTATGAATCAAAAAAAAGGCTTGGGGATTTCCTTCTTTCTCAGCGTAGGCCTTTGGCAATACCTCCTGTATGAGACATTGTTGATGTGTTCTCGGAATCAAGCATAGCTCCTGATTCCCTGCCTCTGGCTCCTAGTAAGCCAGACCGATATTACAGGGTTCCTGACTCCCACAGATTTCTATTCAAAAATCCTGCTGCTGATCCTGAGACTATATCTTAGGGTCCCAAGGATGTTAAGGCTTCTACAGCCAAAAATCCTACCCCTTCTGATAGATATTCCAGGGCGCTGGATAGATGGAGTAAGAAGGTTTATACGTCTGCAACCTTGGCAATCAGGGCTTTAAACTGCCAGTTTCATATGCTTAAATATCAATAGCATGTTATGGGCTTACTTAAACAGAAAATGATGATTTCTGATTGTGTGGAAAGTAGAGTTACAGGATTTATTGCAGTCAGCAGAACAGGTTGGAAAGCATACTTTGCAATGTGGTTTTAATTCCTTGGAGGCCTCTTGTAGGGCTGCCGTAACTGGATCTGCGATTAGAAGGCATGCCTGGCTCAAGGAGCAAAATCTGCCTGATCCATATTAAAGCTAAATTGTTGGATGCCCCTTTGCAGCATGATACTCTGTTTGGTATTAAAGCAGAAGAGGTTTTAAAGAAAATGGAAGACAAAGATAAATCTATGCAAACTGTAAAAGATGTCTTGCAAGTGCAGCCACCCAGGTTCAGTAGGCACTGGCCTACTAAAAAGTGGTCCTTTCCTGTGTCCAACAGAACCACTCGGGGCAAACCCAGGTGCTCAAAAGGCTCCAGATTTCAATCACAGGGTTCTTACAGGTCAAAGCAGTGGGGTGCCTCCACCTCCAAATCTGGAGGAAACAAAGGACAACCCTACAGTAAGCAGTCCCAATGACTTTACTCTACCATCTCCAAGCACTTATCTTTTGACAGCCCCCTTGGGGAGGAAAACTAGCACTTCATGCTCAAAACTGGCAGTTAATTACCCAGGACAAGTGGGTATTAAACATAATATCCCAGGGGTACAGATTTAATTTCCATACTTTGCCAATTCCAAATGGATGGCCGGTCTGCCACAAAACCAGTGGGCAGAGGCCCAGAAACAAGTCATGTCCCTCATGGATATGGGGGCTATTCAACCGGTACCAGAAAAGGAAAAAGGACAAGAATTTTATTCAAGACTTTTCCTGGTACCCAGAAAAGACAATTCATGGCGTCCAATAATGGACTTATTGATTCTGAACACGTACCTGGACATTCCAAAATTCAAAATGCTGACTTTACAACAGCTACTGCGTATGCTAGGCAAGAATGCTTGGTTAGTAACTCTAGACTTAAGAGGCATACCTGCATATCCCAATAAGGGAATCATGCAGAAGATACCGCTGCTTCAAAGCAGGTTTTTTGCATTACCAATTCTCTGCACTGGCTTATCTACTGCGCCCAGGGTCTTTGCAAGGTGCCTGGCACCAGTAATTGCATTCTGCAGACAAAGAAACATCCAAATTTATCCTTATCTGGATGATTGTCTCATTCAAGCAGAGGACAAGGACACTCTTCTTCAACATCTGGTGTTTGTAAAAGGGCTTCTAGCATGCCTAGGGTACACCATAAATGAAAAGAAATCACAACTGGTACCCTCTCAAATAATTACTTTACTGGGTGCAAGCTTGAATACAACTGCCCAAATGGCTTGCCTCACGCCAGACAAAGGCAACTGACAACATACTTCAAACAAATGGCAACAAAAACCCAGTTTTCTGCAAGACAAATTCTGCAGGCCTTGGGATTCTTGGCATCCTGCATTCTACTAATTCCATATGCAAGACTGCATATGAGGAAACTTCAGTGGTACCTAAAATGTTTATGGAGTCAACATAGTCACAGCCTGGAAACAATGATTCCTCTCATTCCCTGCCTGCAACAGGAGTTTCTTTGGTGGGCAGAGACATGTCACCAAAATAAGTGACTGTCATTCACTCTACCCCGTCACCCAAACCCTAACTACAGACACATCAGACTATGCTTGGGGGGCCCACCTGGTAGGGAGATGCATTCAGGGCAAATGGAGCCCAAACCAAATGCATCTGCATATCAACCAGAAAGAGATGCTAGCTGTTCAGAATGCTCTGACAGCCTTCAAGGACTTACTTCATCCAGGGCAACTACTGATAAAGATGGACAACACCACAGTTATGTGGGACATGAACAAGCAGGGGGGGTACCCATTCCTACCCCCTTTGCAGACTAGCCATGGCCTCTTGGAACACAGCCTTGACTTAAATACATCTTCAAGCACAGTTCCTGCCAGGAAAGCAAAATACTCTGGCAGACGACCTAAGCAGAAATCTTATGGACCCGCATGAATGGAAACTGGATCCACAAATCTTCAGCATATTAACACAGAAATAGGAGAGCCCAGACATAGTTTTGGGGAGGGGCAAATAGATCTATCAGCTGGACAAATTCTGCAGAAGAACTCATCACAAAAAAGCATGGAAAGTGGATGCTCTATCCTTCAGCTGGAAAAACCTATCAGTCTATGCCTTTCCCCCTCTGCCTCTACTCTCCAAGGTCTTGCTAAAAGCCAGACAGGAAAAAACAAAAATTATCCTGATTGCTCCGGACTGGCCTCGCCAACACTGGTACCTGCTTCTAAGGAATATGTCACACCTTCCTCCGTGGTACTTGCCTCAAACACCTCATCTACTGTTTCGGCAGAACTTTCAAATTCTACATACTCAGCTCCAAACTCTGAATCTTGCAGCATGGCTGATCAACTAATTATTCAAACCACATCTCTCAGTAAATCTGTGATGGATGTCATTTTGGAAGCAAGAAGACCTAGTACTAGAAAATCTTATGCTGATAAATGGAAGAGATTCTGTGCTTGGAACAAAGCACAAGGAATAGACACAGCAAAGCCCAATATGCCTCAGATTTTACAATACTTAACTGAGATGCTTGGTAAGGGCCTATCTTTTTCTTCAATAGAAATCCGTGCCTCTGCCATCTCGGCTCATTACAACACAGAGCCTCCCCTCTTTTCTCATCCATTGCTTAAACAGTATCTCAGAGGGGCCAAAAATGTTAGGCCTCCGAGGAGAACACCAACTCCCGCATGGGACCTCAATTTTGTGCTGGAAAAACTCACCCTGCCTCCTTTTGAACCAGCAGCTACTATGGATATAAAATTTCTATCTTGGAAGACCGCTTTTCTTTTGGCAGTCACTTCAGCAAGAAGGGTTTCAGAACTACAGGCCCTCATGGCAGGTGGAGCCTTTCCTTATATTTTTCCTGCACAGGGTGGCCGTCAGGACCAATCCTTCTTTTATGCCTAAGGTGGTATCCAGTGTGGCTCTTAACCAGACCATTCACCTGCCAACATTTTTCCCAAATCCACAGAATAAGGGGGAGCAGATTCTGCATTCATTGGATGTACACAGACAACTAAGATTCTACTTAAACAGGACAAAATCTCTAAGAAAGTCTGAGCAACTACTGGTAGCATTTGCTGCAGATCAGAGGGGAAGGCTATATCAAAGCAGACTATTTCTAAATGGATAAGCCACTGCATTCGTTTCCGCTATTTGCACCATGGTAAACCTGTTCTCAAGGGGGATCAGATCCCATTCCACCAGGGCTGCCTCTACTTTAGCAGTTTTTCTCAGAGGGGTCCCAACCAAAGACATTGTAGAAGCTGCTACTTGGAGCTCTGTTCATACTTTCACAAAGCATTATTTACCTCTCTTCTCTAAATCCAGGGCAGGCTTTGCCACTGCAGTCCTGCAGGGCTTTATAGCTGCTCCTAATGCTGTTTAGTTCCATCCTCCCATCCATAGCTTTGGGATTCTACCCAAATGTAATGACTGCAACAGTGCAACACGAACATATCTACATTGATGATAAGTGTACACAATTGTACTGTTAGTGTATTCACTGTTGCAGTCCGGGTTACCCACCCGCCATCACCCATTCTATATCTTTTCTTTCCTTCACTGTACTCAAAAGCCTTTGTGGTGTATTTGCTTTTAGTTGAAGGTAAATTTTATGTTTCTAAAAGTGCATTTATATATTTACAGTTTACTTGTATATATTTTTGCTCCCCATTTGGGTGGCACCTGACATCTGGGACAAGAAAAACAGATTAAAATGGCTTCGGCTGCATGTTTTATACCCCTGACGTCATGGAAGAGGAGACAGCAACCAACGCAGGACCCAAGACTTTGTTATTCAGGCCGACTGAGGGCAACCTGCCAGCAGATTACCCAAATGTAATGACTGCAACAGTGAATACACTCGAACATCAACATTTATGGTAAGTGTACACAACTGTACTTTCGCTGATACCTTTTATTCTCTAGTTTTAAATGTTTTTGTCTACCCTTTCTGAGTGTGAGGTTTCCATTTTCCTTTGATATTTTTCCCCTCTACCATTTTTGGTAGTTTTTTTCCCTTCCCCTCTCTCCATCTTTACTGTTGGTAACCTGTCTACCATTTCTGGTAGATTTCTTCTTGTGGCTTGACTTAATTTCCTTTTTCTGTTCTTTCCTCATTCTGTTTCTCTTTGCCTCTCCTGCCCTTTTTATTCAGGACGATGGCAGAAAAACCTAAAAGCTCCACTGCGAGCTTCAAGTGATGTAGAGTGCGGCAGAAAAATGCCAATCTCTGATGACCATGAATGTTGTGTGTGTATTGCTTGGGTGTCCCACACTTGTCTGACTGCATAGTTTGCCAGGATTTCAGCAACAGAACTATGGCAGAGAGGAAAAACAAATTCATTCTGTAAGGGCTCCTTAAAGCCCTGTTCGAAGAAGCCTTGTCCAAGGCTGATCAGTCTCCTGTGGCTGTTGATCAAAATCCTCTCATTCGGTGCCATCTCCATCAGCACCAACTGTTGCGTCTTTCGCCTTTTCCCTGTTAGGGGTCGCCACAGCTGAACTCCGGTCCGCTAATGCTTGGCAGTAGATTTTTACGTGCCGAGTTGCCAGCCCTGATGCACAACCTTCAACGAAGGTACGCCCATTCTCATATGTCTCCAGACAGAAGACGCTCTAGCTGAGAATCGAATGGGACGTCTTACTGTCAGGCGACAGCGCTACCGCAGCACCACCACCGCAATAACCCATCAGCACAGACTGTTAAGAAACAAAAACATGGGGGGGGCGTGACTAGGATGCTGAACTGATAGCTGCACTTATTTCAGCTCTCTTACCTCAATACAATTCCTGACAGGAATTTTACAAAATATTTAATTTGAAGAAATATTTATTACTAACTTACTTCTAATAACTTTCAGCATGTATAAGAGAAATTTTATTGTCAGAACTTGAATAATTCCTGTCAAATTAATTACTGGAAAATCAGCACCAAATATCAGCTTTACAGCACGAGTCGTCTAAGGAATGCAGCACAAGACGTTTCTCTCAAAAAAGACCTGCAATCTCTCATTACAAATATATAGGAACTTACAATAAAACTCGACAAGATAGACAATAAAATAGATACTTTTAAAGAAAAGTGCTCACAACAACTGGAACAACTTCGAGTAATGTTTACACAGCAGAAAGGACAGATATCACTTATTGAACAGCCATTAAATGACATTGACACTAGAGTCCAACTAGAAGAACAACAAACTGAATTATTACTTCAACAGAACACATATTTACTAGAAAAGCTTGATGATATGGAAAATCGAACAAGAAGAAATAATATTAGAATATATGATCTACCAGAAAATTCTGAAGGGGACAATATGATAAACTTTCTTAACCACCTGGATACCAGATGTAACAAAAATACCTGAAGCTCTTTCATATGGTATAGAACATGCACATAGATCACTAGCAGCCTCTGGAAATACTTCTCCAAGTAAGAACAAGGAGATATAGAAGACTTTTTTCTATACAAGACAAAGATCTTAGATTAAGAAATGCTTGGGCAAATTCTCCCATAAAATACAATGATTCATTAATAAGATCTGACAATGATTATTCTACAAAGGTGGTTTCAAAAAGAAAAGAATTTCTACCAATAATAAAAACCTTGAAGAAAAAGCAATTGAAAGTCCATCTTTTATTCCCAGCAAGACTGAGAGTTTTTTTACCAAATGGAATAAAAATCTTTGAAACAATAGATTCAGCAGTAAAATACCTTACCAGCAACAACATCCTAACACATGAAGAATCTATGGACTGGACAATAATTACACCGAAAAGAAATGCTGAAGTAAATAATTGGAAAACCGTTGAGCAAAAGAAAAAAAAAAACTAAAGGACAAATAATCTTACATATGTTATATTCTGTAAAAAATCCAAGTAATAATACTAACAACAAAAGAAAAGTTCTTACTGTCTTCAGGTTACACCGAAGCAGGTACTGTTTTCAATTATACTTTAAATATCAAAATCAGCATCAATTTAAATACATTTATTTCAAATCACATCAATATACTAAGCATAATTTAAACATTACTCTATTTTTCATTATTATCCATCAATTGTTTTCCTATTCTTAATCAGAGTAATCAACGCATAATGTTCTCAAATATTTGTTTATTTGTATATTTATTTCTTCTTTGTGTTTTGTTTTTATTTTTCTCCTTTTTTATAAAATCTTCATTAACTTATAATACTTTAATCAGTATATGGTTATATTGCTTAATAGGTATAGTAATGGCTGCTATATAATTTATCAGTTACATCCCTGATGGCATTACTTTTTATAAGTTAAAAGTGTCCCTGTTTGGATAAACGCTAATGCTGGGCTGAAATGTGTTGCTTTTGAAATGAAGTATTTCATTTTAGATGTATTATAAGACTACTTTAAATCATCTTAAAAGATATTCTGCCTTTGACCCATATGCACATATTGATACAGTATAGTGAAAAAATATGTTTTAAGTGATATTTTGAGGTTATAAGTCAGGTGTGTTGTGGCTCCGGACATCCGGAGTTGAGAGATGCTTGTGACTAGCTTAGATATCCTGTTGTCTTTTCTTTTGTAGAGAAATAAGGCATAGCATGTTTAAAATGCAAAGTTTGATAGTTGTGAACACTACTCCGCAAACTAGAGTGCTCGCGTGCACACTATACGAGTTTCTCATGAAGTAAGAGAAGGGAAAATAAAAAGGAAAAAAACACATACCTTTTCCTGCGTGCTTCTCGAGACAATGTAACAGCCACACACATCACTAGAAACTGAGTCACTTATTGCTTGTCTCATTTACTTGTATACGCCATCCCCTGACTCTTTCTAATTGACGTCTAGTCAGGAAGTAAGCTAGGTTCACATTTAAAGATACAGGAACCTAAATTCCTTCTAATGAAACGTAAATAGCATATGAGGTTCATCTAAATATACACAGATATATTTTTTGAAGCACTTTCAGCTTATGGCTTCTGATGTCTTCTAGCACCTTGATAGATAAGGACATATATCTGCTTGTCTTTGTCAGTTTAGTTTTCCAGACATTTTAGCTATCACTTGCTATGTTTTGTACAGCAGAGTTTAAAGAGCAGAAATTAATCATCAGCAAATAGAATCACTGCTGTTTTACAAATTCTCTAAAGAAACTAGTAACTGTCGAGCAATGGGCAGGTTTATTTTAAGGAAAATTGCCATTTGCCACACTGGTGCTCCTACAAAATACTACTAATGTCCTGCTGCCAAAATATGCCCTCAAGTGGACAAATGGGATGCAACAAGAAGGTTAAATGTACATTTAGCAAATCAAGCATTTAAATAACAGTATAATATACTAGATAGAGAAAGTAAAAGCAATAATCATATAAACATCTATAATAAGTAACATAACAGAGGATTTAACCCAGTGTGTCAATTATATAATATTTATATCCCATATAGGTTTGAACTTTGTCAAAGCATCTGTGTTCTACACACATATTGTATTAAATCCAATTTGAGTAGAAGAGGGAGAGGCTTAGCCTACACCCAAATTTATTACTAAGTTACCATGCATTGTGAACATACATTGTTGCAGGTACTCGGTGAGCTATCCATCCTTAGATGGCTTATGCTGTTCCCATTTACTCATCTGAATATTGACTGCGGCTGTACTCTTCTTATTATATTACCTGGCTGTGGCTTCACCCTTCTTGTAATATTACCTGGCTTTTTGCATTATCAAGAATGACACAATACTAGTGTATGTGGGTATATCATGTTACTGTTAGTGTAAACAAAAATGCTTGATGATGCAACCGTAATTCTCAAACCTTTCTGCAGACAAATGTATAGCATTGTCTAGCAGTTGAGAGCCTTGATTGTTCTTCATCAGCAGACCTGTATTTTCATGTTCCAATATGACTACATGAAAAGACACCAATATTTGTCTGCAAGTTTAGTAAACAGTAAATTCATCAGGGATTAATTTGAGGGGACACTTATATTATAGCTAAAGCACTTGACATTTGATAGGTGTATCCTCTCAATGATGCATTCTATTTAGTCATTAACTGTAAAACAACTTTTTCTGAGAAACATTGTTGTAATGCCAGTTAATTATTTGAATTAAATATTTCTGTATACAGTCATAAAGCAATTACCAGGATAAATAATACTCTTGCAGTGCATGGATCACCATAGCTATCCTCTGATGTTAGAGGAAAAACAAGCTTCTTAATCACCTTTCTGATGTAATAAAGGTATTACCCCATAGTTGAAATACATTTTGTCTATTTACTTCTAAGTGGGTTAGGAATTTTAATCTGTAACATTTTCATACAAAATAATTTAAATCTTAGCAGCTTTCCATTATTTTGATATGTTCTCCAGTATACTTTTTAAATACTATAATGAGAAGCTCTGGATGTTTAATTCTAAACTTTTATTCAATCATAAGATTAAATTACTGGTGTTAAGTAAGCCAAAATTATATCTCCAGCACTTATTGTCAGCAGATAAACTCACTGGTTAAGTGTCAGTTTAAGCTGTAAGAGTTAATATGTGATGTACATAGATGTTTGCTTTGAAAATGTGGTCAAGTGCACTGTAGTTTTACCTCTGTACTGTGTCTCTTTGATTATACAAAGTCCCTTTGAAAGTTGATAAAAGTGTTAAAACACTCAATCACGTAACAACATTATAAGTAGTCTCTTGGATAAGGGACATGTCTAAATTTTGATCTTGTTCTCTCCAGTCATGGGAATTGTCTTTGAAAAGCTGAAAAATGCAATCAGAGGAACATATTTAATGTCTGCTAAGAAATATTAATATACTTGTACATTGTATTGCATTTCAGTTTGTTAAACATGAAATATGATGTGGTTTCAGAACTATTCATGTTTGTATTCCAATATGACTTTGCAAATACTAATTTAAACACTGGTTACGGACTTGAGTAGTCTAAAACATTTACACAACAATGGTATTGTATTGTACAGTAATGTCAGTAAATAGTTTTCAACAGATGTCTGCAACATAGTTATAGATTTTAACATTATGTTTATTAATACCTTAAACTATTTTTGAAATTATACTACTTTAATGTAAATATTTGTACCTTTTTGAAACCTGATTAGAAATAAGTATTATTGAATTACGATAAGATAAGACTAAAGAATATATTTATATAATTTAGCTGATTAGATTATCTTAATATATTATTCAATTATCTTTATTTAAAAACTAAGAGGATAAGAGAAACTGATCCATATATTATCTGTGAGGGTAGAAAGTTTGTTTGGTTGGATTCACTAACCAAACAAAGTGATAGGGAATGGTTTTTAAGGTTAAGAATTACAAGTTTGGAAGTTCTTTGTTTTTTTTTTATTCTATCACTTTGGTGTCACTCAGAAACATGCAAAAATCATGCAAGAAAAACTTTTTGAATTCTGTATCCAAGATGGAACTAAGAATAAAAATATTTACATAAACTCAAACATAAAACAAACTCAAAACTAGGAAATGAAATGTTTATCCATAAATGTTAGTGGTCTAAATAATAATAATAAAAAGAGAAGCCTATTCAAGTACATAAACCACAAATAGACTTCTTACAAGAGATACACTTATTAAATAGAGATCTAAACAACTGAAATATTAATAATTGCACAGTACTAATAAACTGTCAATACAAAAAAAAGAGGAGTAGCTATACTACTTCGCAACTCTACTATAACACCTAAAATAATTTCTACTCCTCAAGATACATCAGGTATGTTATGTGTAGCCTCAGTAGAATTAAATAAGACCAGAAAAATAGGTGTGGACCTCTTGGGTTTTCGATCCTGAGTGATTCCTGCCCAGAGGGAAGGAATAACCAATTTTACAAAGCCTTTCACTCTTGATCCTAAACTGTGAACAGATTTCCACATGTAGTCAGTGGTGGAGCTAGCTCTAAAAAGAGCTGTTTTACCTCTGTGGGCAGCTTGAGCTCTATATAGAGCTGTTACAGATCTCTATGAGCTCTGAGAAGAGCTGTTTTGTGTTTTGAATGCCCTTTCAGGCAGATGCGGTAGTTCTAAAAAATAAACTGTTTTGTTTGGTTCACCGAAGCTGAGTCTGTGCCTCCGGCTGGTCTTACCGAAGCTGATACAGATTTCTGTTAGCTCTGAGAAATTTAACAAAAAAATGCTACTGTGTAGGGGGCGTGGTTGAGAGATGTCCAATGAGAAGTGACTAGTTGGGGGTGTGGCCCTAGAAGGCCTACAAGGTGAAGACGGACCTGGTTGGAAGCATCTCATTCCTCTTTAGTTCCTTTTATTATCCAGCTGCTTGTTCATATGTGCCATCCCTAACTATAGCAGAATTAAATTAATTAAATAGAATTAAATAAGAGAATCTATATGTTAGTAAATCTATATTGGATCCCAGGACTAGGATTAAAAACAATTAAACAGCACTTTGAAGAGATAATTCATTTAACTAAGGGTAGCCTGATATTGGCAGGAGACTTCAACTGTATAATGAATGAAAAAGATACAGATTCTAAATCTAAAAGAAGAAAACAACCTATCTCTAAATCACTATCAAAATTTATAGATACATTGTATTTAAAAGATATAAATGAATTTGCAGAACCAGACTCACTAATCTTCACATTTTATTCTCATAGATATAAAACTAACTCTAGAATTGATAGGATATATGTTGCCCTTATAAATTGTCCCTTATCTGATCATAATGCCATAATCTTTGAGATAGAGCTTACACCATTTTATTCAAATCCCATTACTAGGATACCTTCTTATATCACAAAATTGACAGATTTCAAAGAATTTTATGAATAAACAGAATAAACAATCAAAAACTTTCTAGAAATATATTACACAGAAGATATTTCAGAAGTATATGTCTGGGATTCATTAAAAGCAGTTACATAAGGGAAAATGTTATTCTGGTACATAAATAAAAGGATGTTATGGAATAAAGATATGCTAGACTTACAAAACAAAGCAGATAAATTGAAACTGGAGATACAAAGGGGTAATCCTACTAAAGTTCAAGAACTTACACACATCAATAAGAAGTATACAGAATTGTTACATCATAAGATTATGATTAACTTAGAAAAGATAAAAATAAACTCATACTCTACTAATTCAGCACACCTGAGACACTTAACTAATAGAACAAAAAAAATAATTAAATCTAAGCAAATAAAAGAAATATTTATTCCTAATACTAACAAAAGAGTTATGGAACTAAATTATATTTTAGTAGCATTCAGACTCCAATTTAACATTGGTAATTCCATAAACACTCAAGATACACCTACTAAGGATATAAAAATACTTAGAAAATAATATTCATATTAAATTAACACAAGAGCAAATAGACATTATAAGCAAACCAATTAATATGACAGAATTAAAATCACAAATTAAAAAGCTCAAGACAAAGCACCTGGCCCAGACGATATGCTACCAGAAATGTCTAAATTAATACCCAATCAAGCCATATCCTTATTATTAAAAGTATACGATATAGCCAAGAAAGATTTGAATATACCACCCTCTTGGAAATATTCATTGATATCCCCAATTATCAAACCAGATAAAGATGAGAAGCATTGTTCCTCATATAGGCCAATATCATTACTCAATATAGACTATAAGATGTTTATGGCTATATACACAGGATCAAACACTTTCTTCCTTTCTTAATTCAGAAAGATCAAACAGGTTTTATTAAAGGAAGAAATACTTCAGATAATATTAAAAGAATGCTAACATTAATAGACTATAGCAAACATAAAGACCTAGATTTAAATGTAATCTCATTAGATATTAATAAAGCTTTTGATTCGGTTAACTGGAACTTTCTTTCATTAGTTTTAAAAGAATATAACTTTCCTTCTAATTTTAATAATCTTATCCAAATACTATATGAAAAATCTACTGCATATGTTAAACTATGATCGCATAGATTAGGCCCTATAACAGTCAAAAAGGGAACTAAACAAGGTTGCCCTTTATCACCATTGTTATTTGCATTACTCATAGAACCCTTCGCAAATCACATCAGATCAAACCATAACATAAAGGACATTTGTGTTAATAAAATGTTAAACCTTAAAATCCAACTCTTTGCTGATATACTGTTAACGCTCTCAGATGCAAATGAGTCTTTGAATGCTCTAACTCCATGAATAAATTTCAAAATATTTCAGGCTTAAAATGTAATGAAAACAAAACAAAAATTATGCCCTGTAATTGTAAAAAAAAAATAATATAAACAAAAGATTTTCCAAATATATAGTAACAAAGTAAATTATATCTGGGAATAAATCTACTCAATGAATTAACAGATTCTCTAATGTTTAACTGTAGTAAAATATCAGACAAAATAGAACAAACCATTGGTTACTGAAATAAATATATCTTTTCAACAGCAGACAGATTATATCTTATTAAAATAATCATATTTCCCAAAATATTTTACTTAATACAAAGTTTTCATTGCCACCTCCCAAATATATTATTCAAAGATACAAAAAACTCATTTTAAATTTTCTATGGTTTCCAAATAAACCGCGTATAGCCTTAAATAAACATTTACCAGATTGGGAAGACGGTGGAATTAATTTACCGGATATTGATTTATATATTACCCCATCTGTTATTAAAAACATAACACTATGGTTAAATAATTCATACACACCTATATGGAAACAAGCCCATGAGCAGATTTACATAGAAATCAATTATAATCACATACAAGACAACTTAACAGTAATATCATCACCCCTTATATGGATGTTAAAATATTATTTTTTAGGGAAAAGGAGTAATATTAATAAATTGCCATCAAACTATATAAGCTCTACACTTTCAGTGTTCAAAACATATAAACAAAATACCAAATATTAATTCTTGGCTATTTCTTATTTTCCCTATAGCTTTTACACCAAATATTCTAGATACATTCCAGATATCTAAAATAAATAAACTTAAAGAAGAAACATTACTCTCTTGGCATCAACTTATAGAGAAAGGGAAAATTCTAACAAATGAACAGATAATTTATAATATAAATAGACAATTGGCTGTTTTTACAAAATCTAAGGCATTTTCCTATAAATAAAATAGAACAAATGCAACCTTCAGTTAGACATGAAGCTCCAAAACTCATTGAATACCTTATTTTTTTATATCAGGGTGCAGGTTATCTGTCTGATATCTATAAAATTGTTAAAAAAAACTAAACTCTATCATGAAAAAATCATACCGGGATTATTATACTTTAATAAACAACCATCCTCCAATTGAAGAAAAAAGTAATATTCTAAAATCTTCCAAATTTTCTACATTATCAAAATACTGGCAATTATTCACTTGGAGATATCTACACAGAAGTTTCTATACACCACATAGGTTAGCCAAAATGTATTCTATTGAAGATCAGTATTGGAGATGCCATACCAACATAAAAGCAGATTGGCAGCATGTTTTTATGAATGTGTATGTCTCAATATGTACTGGAAATCCATTAACTATTTTTTCAGACTGTATATAATGATAATTTTCAATAAATAAAGTCTTTAATTTTATTCAACTCTCCTGTTCCAAAGTGTGTACCAAAAAAGACACTAAAATCCTATGGTCACTATTGGCAATTTCACGTAAAATCATAACTATACACTGGAAAAATGAGACTTCTCCTACGTTCAAGGAATTTGAGAATTTAACAACAACAGTTGCTCACATGGAAATATTAACAGTGAAAAACAGAACTAAAAGATCTACTTCTTACTATTACTCTTGGATGAAAGTACTGGAAATACTCGAAAAGATCGAAGAAGATATATCATCTTATGTTTCTAACTTTATATAATATAGAATTTCAATGTTATTTGCATAGACACCAACGTAAATAGTTATATAATGGTTTGAAGTTAGTAATGTTTTAGAATTGTAAATATGTTTATCTTTATTTCATGATTTAGACGTCTTATTTGAAATAATAATAAAAAAAAAAAATTAGTAAAAAAAAAAAAAAGAAACAAAAACATGCATTGGAAGGTTCTTTTTCGTGACCAAAACTAAAATTCCGAAACATTCAGAAAAGTCTGAATCTTTGGCACTGAGAGCCTTCCACACCGAACATAATTACTAAATCCTTGACCACTAAGGTTCCAGTGCTACCACCAGCTGTTACTGCGGCCTTGCCGGCACCGATATCCCCCAAGGTCATACAGATGGTGCCGAAGCCTGATGTTTCCATCCAACCCAGGACCACTTATTCCCTCTCTTTGGATCCCTTGGTTGGACAACTCCCTAGCCCTTTCATGGAGAGACCAGAGTCTCCTCCTGGGTTGTACATTTGCTCCACCAGAAGTCTCTCGGAAGCAGCAATTAGGTTGGTGGATCAGATCCTGACAGCCAGGGGTCTTCCTTCATCTTCTCAGCCCACTCTCCCCTCTGGTGTGGGGGGATTTCACCCCTGTGAACTCATTCTCCTCCTTTGACCTCCTCCTCCTCTGACCTCCTCACAGGCTTTAGAGCTCTCGACTCCAACTTTGCAGGTACCAATGACTTCAGAGCCAGCAAGTTTCTTGTCTTTGACAAGTCCGGCTCTGATGCCTTCGATGTCTGTGGCAAATTCGGGTCCCTGGGACCGTTCTTTGCCATCGGGCCCGAAAGGTTTGAGCTTGCTCAGAGTTTTTCTAGGGAGCCAGCCTTGCCTCTTTGGGCTGTGCTGACAGAGGACCTCACTTCAGTTCCGGTTTGTTAGGTGGGTTTCTCAGGGTGGGGTGTGATCCCGGTTCCAAGTTCATCTGTCTTGGTTCCGGGTTCCCATCCCTCCTCGGGCCACGGAAAAGCTTTGGCCACTGCCTCGTCTCAGGTGCCTCTTGTGTTATCGGAATCTCTCCCTGTGACCCCAGGCCTTTTGGTTCTACCACCAACCTCAACCCCTGCACAGTGAGTCCCAAGGTCACAAGCGTTACCTACTACCGCTGTCCCCTGTTCTGAGTCCTCTTCAGATGTTCCTACTGAAGAGCCTCCTCGGAAGAGATTGTGTAAGAGAAAACACCTTGATTCTCCTGAGGAATCTGTCAGAGGACAAGGATTTCAATGAAGGGGCGGGTTCCTCACGGTCACTCCGGAAGACATCTCCTTTGGAGGCATTCTTGAGATCCTGAAACAGAGGGGTGATTGGAATGCCAAAGACCCTTCCTGTGAGGAATCCGTGTACTTGAAGGCCTTTGGTGCTCGCCCGTCTACCTCCTGGGTGACCCTGCCCGCTGACGACCTAATTAAGCTGATGGCTCAGTAGGCTTGGAAGGCTCCTGATTCTATAGATCCTGTACCCTGGAGACCTGACAAGATTTTTTCCGCTCCTGAGGACCATCCACATTGGGCAAAGGACTTATTAGTTGATGCCATGGTGGTAGCTGCCGACACCAAGAAAGAACTAGCAGAGGAAAGTTCTTCTGTATATCCCCCTAATCGAGAGGCTAGAGCGATGGACAGATTTGGGAAGTGGGTCTATGCATCATCGACCTTCTCTATCAGATTTCTGAATTTTTTGTCACACTTTACTAGACTTCAAAGTGATTTGGTCAAGGAGCTGTCGGGTATCCTGGCAGGAGCAGTTGCTGAGGGGGTCCAAGAAAACATGGACTCCCAGTTACCTACCCTGGAGTCCATTTCGAATTTGTCCAGGAGGCTCATTGCGCATGCAGCCAAGGGGCAACCAGGTCTTGCAGGTTCAGGTGTTGCTGTTCAACAGTACACTTGGATGTCCCAGTGCGAGTTTGCGGAACCATTCAAGCCTTCCTTCGTCAATGCTCCCTTTGACGGATCTTTATTTAGACCAAACGTAAAGGAAACTATCCAGGTGTGAAAAAGATGGAAAGACGGTCTGCTGTGGGCGTATGCTTTTCCACTCCTCACCGATCCTACTGCAGGAATCAAAGGAGAGTGGTTAGATGTGGTTCAAGAAGTCCCAGAAGCCTTTCCAGGATACATGTGGTACAGACTCCTCTTGTGGCAGAGGGGGGAATTACAATGGAAGATGCCATCCCAGAGGCAGAGGTGGTCCGCAGAATCAGGGTTCCTGAGACTTGTTTGCTGGTCAACCCTACCAGCACTCTTGAAAGGGGGACAGATTGCTTACCTCTGGAGGCAGTCTGGGGACGATTTTCCTTGCACGCAAATGCCTGGCATTTAATGCTTAGGATCATTTCCAGAGGTTATCTACTCCCTTTCACTCTTTATCCGAGAACCCCAGCAAAACTCCTCGACATTTCATCCAGTCAGAGAGATCAAGCAGTATTAGAGATATAAAAGCTGCTAGAAAAAAGTCATCCAAGAAGTCACACCGGACCAATTAGGATCCGGGTTTCACTAGAGATTATTTTTAGTGCCAAAGAAAACAGGAGACTGGATACCAATTTTGGATCTCGGTATTCTGAACAAATTTGTCCAGCAGTTAAAATTCCAGATCACATTTCAGTCAATTTTTCGCTTCTTAGAGAAAAAAGACTGGATGTGCTCTATTGACTTTTAAGACTCTTATTACCATATAAAGATGGACAGACTCTCAAGAAGGTTACTCCGCTTCCGGCTAGGAGCCTGTCATTACCAATTCAGAGTGCTGCCCTTTGGTCTCACCACGGCCCCCAGGGTGTTCACCAAATGCATGGCAGCAGTCACAACACATTTGAGGCTGCATGGATTCCAAGTGTTTCCTTACCTAGACAACTGACTCCTCACTGCTTCCACCAGGCATCTATTACAAACTACTGACTTCATTTTGGAACTATCAAAACAATTGGGCGTCATGGTTAATCTTGAGAAGTCACAGCTAACCCTTTCCCAGGATGTGGAATTCATTGGAACTCGTCTCAATGTTCTTTGTGGCATCTCTTCCCCTCCACATGTTGTATAAAGTACAATTGCAGGTTCATCCCTTTTGCTCAAACAAAATTCCAGCTCATCAGATTCTGCCAGCATTGGGCTCCATGTCAGCAGCGATCACATTAGTTCCAATGGCAAGATTTCACATGAGACTTCTCCAGTAGCTACTTGCGAACCAGTGGTCTATATTAAACCACCCCATGAGTCATCTGGTCTTCATAATCCAGCTGATGCTGAAACGACTTAGCCTGGTGGATTCAATCCAAGGAGATTCTTCTAGGCCGCCCCTTTGTTCCCTCCGCAGCCTAAGGCCATGGTGACCATGGATGCTTCCCAGATGGGATGGGGGGGGGGCATTATCTCGAGAAAGACTGTGCAAGGCACGTAGTCCCCCTCAGAGGCCAATCTGCATGTCAACATTCTAGAGGTAAGGGCAGTGCTCCTGGCGTTGCAGGCATTTCATCCTTCTATACCCCATAGGACGATAGCTATTCAATCAGGCAACATGTCCATGGTCCGGTACATCAAGAAACAGGGGGGAACCAAGTCCTATCCACTGTGTCGAGAAGCTGTTCGAGTGTGGCAGTGGGCCTTAACTTCCAACTGCTTTCTGGTAGCAATGCACATCTCAGAAAGTTCAAACGTGATTGCGGACAAACTAAGCAGGTGCATTCTCATACCTCACGAAGTGGTCTCTGAAGTCCAGAGTAGCGAAGAAGATCTTTCTTCGCTGGGGCCAGCCTTGCTGTGACCTGTTTGCCTCACCTCTGAACAACAAGTGCAGAAGCTACTTTGCCCTAATACTCCCTCAGGGGGAAGTCCTCCAGATACACCCTTCTCCATGTTTGGCCCCCTGGTCTCCTTTATGCCTTCCCCCCCTTTGCTTGGATCTCTCTCTTTTTCTCAAGAAAGCAGCTTGGTTAAGAACCAAAGTGATCCTCATTGCACTTTACTGGCCTTGGCAGATGTGTTTTCCCTTCCTCTGACCTCCTCTATTTCACAGCCCATAGATTTGTGACCCAGTTCCGGACCTTCTGTTACATCCTCCGGGGCTAGTGCACCCCAATCTTCAGAACCTCAAGCTAACTGCTTGGTTTCTCCAGTTACATTAGTCACCAGGCATAACGAAATTTCTTCTGTATGACATATTTTGTTGGTATTTCATAAACCATCCACCAGGAATCTCTACCGTAGTAAATGGAGATTTTCAGTTTGGGCTTTTGATAATGGTCTGGACCCCTTTTCAGTGCCAGTAGAAAAAGTTCTAGAGATTTTAACTACCATTTTTGATAAAGGATCTTCTGCTTCTACAGTTAAGGTTGTCTTAGCAGCAGTTTCAAATTTCCATAACTGTATCGGTGACCAGCCTTTAATCAACCATAGGCAGTGTACAGTTTTTCTTAAAGGCACCAATCATTTAAAGCTGCTCTTTCAAGGATCCGCTGCCACCATGGGACTTGACTATTGTACTGAAGTCTCTTACTTTACCCCCGTTTGAACCTGCAGCTACCTGCAACTTAGTTTCTTTCTTGGAAAACATTGCTTCTCATAGCTGTCACTTCGGTGAGATAAGTCACCAAATTACAGGCTGTATGTTCTAAAGCCTCTTATTTAGTTTTCCATAAAGACAAAGTATCACTTGGAACAAACCCGACCTTTCTTCCTAAAGTGATTTCAGACACCAGTATCAGTCAATCCGTAGACTTGCCTTTATTTTTCCCAAATTTGTCTAATAAATACAAATACTGCCTGCACCTCTTGGTTGTTCACAGGCAGTTACGTTTTTATCTGAATAGAATTAAACAGCTTAGACAATCAGAACAGTTTGTGTCCTTTTCATGTGCAACCTTGGGCAAATCTTTTGTCTGAGGTTACTGTGTCTGGATGGTTAAGGGATTGCATTTCCTTCATTTACACAAAAGAAAACTTGTCTCCCTATGCCAGTGAAGGCACATTTTACTAGATCTGTGGCAGCTTCAGCTGTTTTTCATTCTAAAGCTTGGGTCAGAAATTTGCGCAACTGCTACTTGGCTAAACCACATAATTTTATTACTCGTAACAAATTGGACATGGTCTCCAGTGGGAGAGCCTCCTTTGGTTCTATGGTTCTCAGGAATATTCTTCCATAGGACCCCACCCACAAGTCAAGAATACATGAAGATTGACAGCATCAGATAAAGAACTTGTGTCTTACCATAACATTCCATCTGTGTTGTCGATTTTCATCTATTCTTGCGTCCCTCCTGGCTGCCCCACCTTTGGATTTCTGGTGGAGCGACATCCTGTCCTGAGTTTGTATTGTTAGGAATACCTTAGACTAACTTTCTGACTGGAGTGAGTGCCTTCTTCAGTATGATTGCAAACTCGATCTGAGGTAATGTGAGAGGGGCATTGTGGTTACACTAGCAGCTTGAGAGGTTTTCAGCTGACGTGAGCTATATATCAGCCGGATCGGTTCCGAGGATCAGAACCGTACACTCACAAGTCAAGAATAGATGAAGATCGACAACACAAATGGAATATTATGGTAAGACGTAACTTCTTTTTATCCTCCATACTGAGATCTTCTACTTAAGTTACATGCCATTCCATTAAGTGTAGCTATGATGCAGTGTAGGAGGCATCAGCCAGAGCTGCTGCTTCTGGGTTGGTTCTCAGGAGGTACTCCTGCTTCAGACTACATATAGGCAAAAATTATAGATGCCCCCCTGGACAACAAGGCATTGTTTAGTACTTCTGCTGCAGAACTCCTCAAGTCATTGCAGATAAAGGACAAAGAGCTGCAAGACCTAAAACACATTTTTGTGTCTCCCGTTCGAAGATTTCAGAGGAACCACCCCTCTAAAACACCCTTTTTTAGGAAACCTTCCAGATCTCAGTCTTCCAAGTGAAAAAGAGATACTATGAAGCAGTTTTCAGCCAAATCCTCTACATCTTCCCCCATTGTTCAGAAGCAGCCCTTTCCAGATATGCTAGGTCGTATGTGACTACCTACTTCCCTAGCAGCCAGACTCCCCTTTCCTTACACCTATCTTTTTGTCTCCCTGCTTGGAAACAGGTCATCCAGGACTCTTGGGTCCTCTCCATTATCCTTCAAGGATACTTTATGTTGTGGAAAACTCCACCTTCCTTCACGGGTATACCTCCACCCCCAAAAGAACAGCTGTATTACTTTCCCCAAGTCATTCTCAGTCTTCTCTCAGGGCACCATTCAGGAGGTGCCACCTTCACAAATAGGAAAGAGTTCTACTCCAGGATGTTCCTGGTCCCCAAGAAGGATGGTCCCTGCAGGCTCATCATAGACTTATTCTATCTAAATACATTTCTGAAGGTTCCTACCTTTTGCATGCTATCCTTGCATACTCCTCTTCTCCTCCTCATTCCTCAGGCATACATTACGTCTCTGAACATCAGGGATGTTTACCTTCACATTCCTATTCGCCCTCTGTTCAGGAAGTTTCTTCGCTTTACTATTGCTTCCTCCCATTTTCAATTCACTGCATTGCCTTTTGGATTGTCTACAGCCCCAAGGGTCTTCACAGAATGCTTAACTCTTGTCATAGCCTTTTGCAGACTGAGGTATTAAAATTTTTCCTTACCTGGACAATCTTCTGCAGCGTCATTCTCCAGACACCCTTCAAGAGAGTCTGTTCTTCATGGTGTCTCTGCTGGGAGGGTCTGGGATTCACTGTCAACTACCAGAAATCTACCCTGGATGTCCTTCAAGGATGCATCTGCAGTCCTTACAAATGGGTTGTCCTGTCGTCAGGCAGCCCTTCGGTCGGCCGGATTCCAAAGTCTGGGTCTGGCCTCGGCTGGTGTCGCACTTCACCCGACGTCATTGCGGCAGTTATTCGGGTATAAAGGCATCAGCCGACGCCATTTTCCTCAGTCTTTCTTGCCGCGTGGCGCCCGAAGCAGAATCTGTTCGCAAGTGCCGGTCGGTCAGAACCAGAGATTACTACTACCGAATACTTCTACTACTACCGAAGACTTCTAAAAAGCTAAGTACCCCGTTGGGGACTCTTTCTTGCCTCAGCTGATGTCAGAAAAAGTGAATAACTGTTTAACTTGTGGGAAACAAATACCTCATAAAGATTTCCACTCTTACTGTTTACCTTGCTTAGGCCCAGACCACAACGTAGCAGCTTGTCTAGCCTGTGCTTCTTTCAACCGACGAACGCTTAGGCGTCGGTCGGAATTTGCTGAAGAGTTTTTCGGCTCAGATTTTGCTTACATTATGCCGTCGGATCCTCCGACAGCGCAAATTTCTAAAAAAACGCAAGGAAAAGGACCGACACTCGCGGTCCGCGGTTTCGGCTGAAACCGCGGTTAAGCCAACCGCGAGTGTCTCTGTTTCGGCTGAAACAAAGTCCACGGTTCTTCCTTCGGCCGAAAACTTGCCTCTTACCGAGGCCTCATCCAGTTTGGCTGAATCTGCTACTGAAATCCCACCTGCTCTTGCAGGTTCACAGGATTTATCCGATACTATCCCTTTGGATATTTCTACCCCTGCACGCGGAGCTGCTAGGCCTCCTGCATCCATGTCGATCAAGGCCTTTGCCAGGGCTAAAGCAGCAAAAACTACCAAAACTGTGCCTGCTAAGATCCCCTCTCGCAGGCCCCAGCTCTAGTTCACATATGCTTAGTCTAGCAGAGGATCTCATTTCTTTGATCCGGGGATCCCAACCACATTCAGACAGGGCCTCTCACCCACCTCCAGAGAAGAGGACTAGAGTAGAGCCCCCTGAGCCAGTTTCTTCAGATGGCTCCTCTGATGAATCAGATAATTCAAATCCTCCAGAGGCCCCCTTTCCTCCTTATGAGGACTCTGATGCAGAAGAGTCAATTCCTTCTGCCTCTCCGCCTGAGGAATTTTCTTTTGGGGAAACCTTGCATGCTATGAGGGAACAATTTCAATGGCAGGGCCAGGATTTTTCAGACACTAGGAAAAGGCTTAGAACCTTCCTGCATTTGCCACAGCATAGGCCTTTAGCCATTCCTCCAGTACTTACTGTTGTGGATGATGCTTTTAATGATGCCTGTACTGCTCCTGATTCTCTTCCTCCGGCCCCTGCTAAGCCCGATAGGTACTACAGGGTCTCGGACACGCATTATCATTTGTGTAAGGCTCCTTTTGCAGATCCCGAAACTATCTCACAGGGACCTAAGGCTGTAGCAGCTACCTCTGCCAAAAACCCCCTCCCCTCTGAAAGGGAATCCAGGTCCTTAGAGAGATGGGGTAAAAAAGTTTACACTTCTGCTACTCTTTCAGCTAGAGCCTTGAACTGTCAATTCCATATGATCCAGTATCAAGAATTTGTTAGACCAATTAACTAAAAAGCTGTCCTCAGATGAACCATTAGACAAGAAATCTTTTCAGGAAATGGTACATAACATTCAGCAGGTCAGTAACCATTCCTTAAAATGCGGCTATGATGCACTGGAAGCTTCCTTTAGATCAGCCATGACTGGCACAGTGATCAGAAGACATGCATGGCTGAAAGAACAGGCCTTACCAGATCATGTCAAATCAAAGCTACTAGATGCTCCCATGGACAAGATCAATTTGTTTGGCTCTCCTGCACAACAGGTGCTGAAGAAGATGGAAGAGAAGGCAAAATCTGTCCAGACAGTGAAAGATTTCTTACAGGTCCAACCTCCAAGGTTTAGCAGGAATTGGCCCTCCAAGAATTGGTCCTTTCCAGACACCTCCAGAGCTCAGAGCGGCAGGAATAGGCGCTCAAGAGGCAGAGGTCAATCCAGAGGTGCCTACAGGGGACGTCAGTGGCAGGCTAACAACCAGCGAGGTACAGCCACAGATGCAGCCACCACCACCACTACTACAGGACTTTCACAGCTTCTTCCCATGCGGGGCAAGGAGTCTTGGCTGGTAACTCTAGATCTCATGGAGACATACCTGCACGTCCCCATACGACCAAATTGCAGAAGATACCTCAGATTTCTTGCAGGATCAGAGCATTATCAATTCTCAGCATTGCCCTTTGGCTTATCTACTGCGCCCAGAGTATTCACAAAATGCCTGGCATCAGTAATCGCTCATTGCAGGCTTCAGGGAATTCAAATTTACCCTTACCTGGACGACTGCCTGTTACAAGCGGACAACAAAAACAAACTAACAGAAGACTTGAAAAGGGTCATTTACCTACTGCAAGCCCTGGGATACACAGTCAATATAAAAAAGTCAAGACTGATACCATCCCAAAGGATAACCTTTTTGGGTGCAGAACTGGACACATCAAGACAAATGGCATCCCTAACAGTAGAAAAACAGGAGCAACTCCCTCTCTACTACTTGGCATTGACAAAGCAGAACCAGCTAACAGCAAGAAAAGTCCTGCAAGACTTGGGTTACATGGCATCCTGCATAATATTGGTTCCACATGCCAGACTGCATATGAGAAAGTTACAGTGGTACCTAAGGAATTTATGGCCTCAGCACAAGCACAGCCTAGAAACCCAAATTCCAATAATCCCATGCCTCAAACAAGAATTCCAATGGTGGGCTCAGGCCTGTCAATCAAACAAAGGACTGCCCTTCCACAGCACTCAACCAAGCCAGACTATCACAACGGACGCCTCAGACCTCGGTTGGGGGGCACACATGCTGGACAAGTGCATACAAGGCTTATGGACTCAAGACCAGCTGCACCTACACATAAATCAAAAGGAAATGCTGGCAGTAAAACTGGCAATTCATTCAGACCATTTCTTCAACAAGGCCCACTGTTGATAAGGACAGACAACACCACAGTTATGTGGTACATCAACAAGCAGGGAGGCACACATTCGTACCCTCTATGCCGGATGGCAATGGACCTCTGGAATGTGGCCCTGAGCTTCAACATCCAGTTACAAGCAATTTTTGTGCCAGGAAAAGAAAACATTCTAGCAGACATACTAAGCAGAACTACCACGGATGCCCACGAATGGATGCTGCATCCGGACATCTTCAAAACCATTACAAGACAGTGGGGGCTACCAGAAATAGACTTATTTGCATCCCCACGCAATCACCAACTACAGAAATTCTGCACAAGGACGTACCACCCACTAGCTTGGAAAGTGGACTCCCTATCTTTCAGTTGGAAAACCTGACAGCATATGCATTCCCACCACTTCCTTTGATGCACAAGGTGCTATTGAAAATCAAAGAGGACCGTCCAAGGATCATCCTGATAGCTCCAGACTCGCCAAGGCAGCATTGGTACCCATTACTGAGGAGCATGTCTCGGGAACAAATATGGACTCTACCTCTAGTTCCCTTACTGTTAACACAGAACAACTACAACACCCTGCATCCAAACCTGAAAACACTGCAGCTGACTGCCTGGAACATTGCATAAGACCAAATAACCCAAATTTATCTCAAAGGGTTAAAGACATTATCTTGGAGGCTCGCAGACCCTCAACAAGAAAAAATTATTCAGCAAAATGGAAAAGATATCTCATTTGGAGTACTGCAAAAGGAGAGAATGTCTCACTGGTAAACATGGCTAACATCCTGGAATACTTGGCAGAGCTCTTCCACAACGGCCTGTCCTATTCTTCCATTAAGATTCATGCATCAGCTATCTCAGCAGAATACAACTTGGATCCTCCACTCTTCTCACATCCTCTGCTCAGGCAGTTTGAGAGGAATTAAAAATGTAAAACCACCTAGGAAGCCACCATTGCCAGCATGGGACGTGAACTTCGTGTTAGAAAAGTTGACACTCCCTCCTTTCGAGCCAGCAGCAACAGCAGAATTACAGTACTTATCATGGAAAACTGCTTTCCTGCTTGCAATCACTTCAGCAAGAAGGGTATCTGAGCTACAGGCATAAATGGCAGTACAACCCTTCCTGATCTTCCATCAAGATAGAGTATCCATGAGAACTAATCCTACTTTTATGCCAAAGGTGGTCTCCAGAGTATCTTTGAATCAAGCTATCCACCTACCTACATTCTTCCCCAATCCACAGAACCGGGGAGAAAGACTGTTGCATACCTTGGATGTACATAGGCAATTACGTTACTACCTGGACAGGACCAAGAGCAATAGAAAAACTGACCAGCTACTAGTATCATATGCGACAGGAATGGAAGGAAAAGCAATTTCAAAACAGACAATCTGTAAATGGATAGGAAATTGCATTAGATTTTGTTACTCCTACCATGGGAAGAAAACTCCAGAAAACATCAAGCCTCACTCTACAAGGGCTACAGCCACTACCACAGCTTTCTTACGAGGAGTGGCTACCAAAGACATTTTAGAGGCTGCTACTTGGAGCTCCGTGCATACATTTGCCAAGCATTATAATTTACCTTTATACTCCAGATCCCGAGCAGGTTTTGCCACTGCTGTTTTGCAAGGGATCTTAACTACACCATAAACTAACTTCTTCTCCCCCAGTTGGGCTATGGTATTCTACCCATTTATAAGGACTGCAGATGCATCCTTGAAGGACATAGTACAGTTTTGTACCTACCATAAATGTAGATGTCCGATAGGAATGCATCTGCAGTCAGCATTACCCACCCTCCTTCCCCTCTGTGGTACTCCTAGGGTATTTGCCCATCTTGTAGCTAGCTGGGGGAATCTATTATGGTGTATTTGTTTGTATATATGTACATACATGCTTATTTTGTTTGCTCTCTACTATTTGGAACCATTTGCATTTATCCAAATTTAGCCTTCTTAGGGGGCTCCTGGCATCTGGGGCAAGAAACACTGAGGAAAATGGCGTCGGCTGATGCCTTTATACCCGAATAACTGCCGCAATGACGTCGGGTGAAGTGCGACACCAGCCGAGGCCAGACCCAGACTTTGGAATTCGGCCGACCGAAGGGCTGCCTGACGACAGGACAACCCATTTGTAAGGACTGCAGATGCATTCCTATCGGACATCTACATTTATGGTAGGTACAAAACTGTACTTTCCTTCCCAAGACCATGTCTTTCTAGGATGCAGAATCCAGACAGGATGTTAGCTTCCTTACCTACTGTCAAGGTTCTGTCTCTTACTACCTGCTTCGAGGCCCTCTTGCCCCTTCCATCCCTGACTGCCGGTCAGTTTCTCTGCCTCCTTGGCGTCATGGCATCCACTATTCCCATGCTACCACTAGCCAAAATGCACATGAGGAAATTCCAGTGGTACACAGGTTAGTTTGGGTGCAACACACACTCATCCTCTGGAGTTTGTGATGACCCTTCCTCCCTGCTTGAAAAGGGAACTGAACTGGTGGATTCATCAGGGTGCCTTGAATCCAGGCTTAACCTTACAGCCACCCCTTTCCACTCAGGAGCTGTACACGGACGTTTCAGACTTGGAATGGGAGCAACCATGGCTTCTTGAAAGGTAAAAGACATGTGATCCCCCTCCCAAAAGAGGAAAAACATAAAAGAAATGAGAGCCATTATTTTTGCTCTACAATTCTTCAAACCTTTTCTTTTTCCAAGCACCCTGAAGTGTTTCACAGACAACACCACAGTCCTTTGGTATGTCAACATGCAGGGGGGAACCACGTCTTATCTCCTGTGGAGACTGGCTCTTCAAGCTTGGGAGTTAGCTTCTCAGAGTCAACTTTCCCTCCCAAGTGGTTTATATTCCTTCCACTCAAAATATTGTGGCAGACACATTGAGCAGGTCTGTGATTCAGTCTCATGAATGGATGTTACACAGGGATGTGTTTCTGGACGTTATCCATCAGTGGGGTACACCTCAGGTAGATCTTCTCCTCCCTCTTGAACTTCCAAAGTTTGGTGCAAGAGTTCTCAGTCCTCTGGCATGGAAGGTGGTCGCCCTGTTTTCTTGACTGGGATGTTTCTCTGTGCATGCCCCTCCCCTTCCCGCTTCTCCAAAAGATCCTGTTGAAGATGCAACAGGAGAAACCAAAAATCTTGTTGGTGTCTCCGTTTTGGTCAAGACAGCATTGATTCCCCCTTCTCCTGCATTTAGCCAAGGGCAGTCATCGCAAGTTGCCCCCTAGAATGGACCTACTCGCACAGGACAAGGGATCACTAATACACCCACAGATGTCAACCCTGCAACTGACCCTGTGGGTGATAGGGTTTTGATACCTTTCAGATACCTTTTTTCCTGTGGACATGCTGCAAGTTCTGCAGGAGGCTAGTAAAAACCCATTACTAGGAAATCTTGTATTTTCAAATGGAAAACTTTTTCCATCTGGTGTCTTTCTAAGGACATGCAACCACTGCAGGTGGATGTTCCAGCGGTCCTGTCTTACCTGTGTGAATTATTGGAGTGGGTTGTCATACTCTTCAGTAAAAGCTTATCTTTCCGCAGTCTCAGCATGTCTGCCTATGACTCCTCCCTCAGCCTCAAGGCTGGAAGTTAAACTTTTCCTGCAAGGTGTCCTACATATTAGACGTCTAAGGAAACCACTTCCTCCTCCTTGGGGTCTAAATATTGTTCTAGAAAAACTTACCCTGGCTCCTTTTGAACCAGCAAGCTCTTGTCTACAGCACTGCACCTGAAAAACAGTTGTTCTTGTGGCCATCACCTTGGCTTGAAGGGTATCAGAACTTCAGGCACTGATGGCTTTATCCTCCTTTACTGTTTTCCACAAGAACATGGTTTCCTTATGCACTAACCCCTCTTTTATGCCTAAGGTGGTGAATGAGTTGTAATTCAGTGCACTCATCTTTTTTTCCATCTTCTCAGTCCTCTAGTGAGAGGATTTTACACACTTTGGATGTGCATAGACAACTGTATATTTTATTTGGACAAAACCAAGCCTATTAGGAAATCTGATTGTCTTTTTATTTCGTATCACCGTAGGGCCCCAGGCAGGCCTGTTTCCAAGCAGACTATTTCTTTGTGGATTTCCAAAACCATTTCCTTTTGCTGTGACCCATGGGAAAACTCTTGCTTCTGCCATTAGGACACATCCACCAGAGCTGTCCTCTTCTGGTGCTTTTTTTCAAAGGTCTAGAAACCTGCTCTGTATTAGAAGCAGCTCCCTGGTCCTCATTACATACTTTCACAAAACACTACAAGTTGGATGGCATTTCCAGGTCTAGAGCTGGTTTTGAAAGGGCTATTCTGGAGGGCTTTGTAGAGAGTGCTACAGCCCCTCTGCCCAATACTTTTGCATGAGCTTTGGTATTCTCCCTCATGTTCTGAATACTGCAACATATGAATAGAAGGACATAGTTGTGTAAGGTCTTACCATGACCATCGATAGTCTCCTTCCCAGTGATGCTTGCCTGGTTGGTGCTCTTCCTGCAACACTGAGTTCTGAGGATTGGTACGTGCTGATCTCCACTTTATACCAGATGTCATTTATGACCAATATAGGACTAGTGTGCAACATTGCATGTACCATACAGTAGTGGTAGACTTTTGTATACTGGCTGGACGTATGAGTCAGCCAGAGCGGACTCCCTCATGTTATGAATACCGCAGCATATAGAAGTGAAGGAATCAAAAGGTGCTTCAGCAAAGTATTAGTTTAAGGGTGTGCACAAACTTATGCAACCAGCGTATTGTATTTTTTTTATTTTTTATATTTTTTCCCCTAACAGATTTGTTTTTCAATTGAATTGTACAGGTTATAGGTCACGTTAAAGGTGGTAAAAGTTTTGAAATGATTTGTTATGGTCTCATTTTTATATCACAGAAACTTGGCATTTTAACAAGAGTGTGTACACTTTTATATCCACTGTAAGTTCATTGCTGCCGCTAAGGGTAAAGGGTTTCTGACTAAAGGAGTTGCAGTTGATGCCATGGTCTTGGTGGTGGCCACTAAAAAGGAGCTATCAGAGACCAGCTTCCTCTGTCTAGCCTCCTAATAAAGACTCTAGGACTATGGATAGATATGGGAAGCGGGTGTTTTCATCAGTGACCTTTGCTCTTTGGTCTCTGAACTACCGTACCCATTTCACTTGGCTACAGAGAGACCAGTTAAAGGAAATCTGACTCCCTCAAAGGAGTTGCAGCTGATGCAGCAGTGGATAAAGTTAATGCTCAACTCGCCACCCTCAGTTCTGTAATAAACTCTTCTATGAAGCTTGTATCGTATGCAGCAGATGGAATGAGTAGAGCTGTGGGTTCAGGTATTGCTCTTTGGAGACGGGCCTGGATGTGCCTTTGCGGAGCCCTTCAAGTCCACCCTTGTCAATGCACCTTTCAATGACTCCTCTCTTTTTGGGCTGAAAATGAAAGAAACGCTAACCAGGTGTGAACAAGAAGGCAAGACCTCATCTGCCATTGGAGTACATTTTTCTATGCCCACCAGACCTTTTCCAAAGGGTCAGAGGGGTAGTGGGACAATGTGGTTCAGAAAATCTCACAGGTCTTTCCAAGACACACAAGGTGAGAGTTCCCCCAGGGGTAGAAGAGAGGAACAATAATGGTAGACGCCAACATCGTGGCATAGGAGGCCCGAATAATCAGGACTCCAGAGAATCTTTCTTTGGAGGGCCCTGTCAATGCTCCTGAAGGAGTGCCAATTGCTCGCCTCTGGAGGCAGTTGGGGGTAGTTTGTCTCTGCACCAAGAAACCTAGCAAACTGTCACAAATGACAGATGGATGCAGAGTATAATATCCAGGAGATATGTCATACCCTTCGCTTATACTGCTCCTAGAAGCACATCAGTTCCGGACATTCCACCCAGTCTAAAGGAACAGGCAACGTTATAAATTCAAAAGTTGCTAAACAAGAGAGTCATTCAACAAGTCCCCGCACACCAGTGAGGATCTGGAACACTCAAGATTCTTTTAGTTCCAAAGAAAACAGGGGGACTGGAGACACATTTTGGATCTCAGCATTCTAAACAGATCTGTAAAAAAAAAAAAAAAAATATTGAGAGCATGTTCCAGATGGTAACACTGCAGTCGATACTTCCACTCTTGGAAAAAGACAGTTGGATGTGCTCCATAGACCTTCAGGATGCGTACCACCACATTCTAATGAGCAGGCAATACAGAAGGTTTTATACTTCCAGCTAGGAGCCAGTCACTTCCAGTTTTGAGCTCTGTCTTTTGGTCTCACTACAGCCCCCAGAGTGTTCACCAAATGCATGGCAGTAATAGCATCTCACCTTAGTTGCAAAAGATTCCGTGTGTTTCCATATCTGGACGACTGGCTTATCTCTGCCCTAACCAGGCATCTTCAGAAAGCCAGGGACTGGTGCCCTTCAACTTTGTTCATCCCTTGGAATCACCATAAATTACATAAAATCTACTCTAGAGCCATGTTAATCTTTGGTTTTCATAGGAGCTCAGATAAACACAATAATCATGTCAACAAAGCTTCCCCAAGAGAGAGAGCACACTACCTTCTGCGTTGTGTAAGGGTGCTGGTCAACAAGAAAAAGGCTCCTGCCAAACTAGTCCTACTGGTTCCAGGCAAAATGGCTGCTTCAATTGTATTACTACCACTAGCCCGACAACATATGAGAGTCCTCCAGTGGCTACTTTCGACACAGTGGTCCTTTCCCGACCTTCCAGTGTCGCACAAGAACATTCTAACCAACTCTTGCAAAAGAGACCTGCAATGGGTGGCTCAATTCTCCCCTAGTCCCTCAAGGCTGTTCCTTTCTTCCCTCTCAGCCCCAAGCTACAGTGACCCCCCCCGGATACCTCCCAGATTGGGGGGGGGGGCATTATCTGGGGGAGACAGTCCAAGGCACTTGGCAAGAACATGAGGCTCATTTGCACATAAATGTTCTAGAGATGAGAGCGATGCTCCTAGTGTTGCAAGCATTCCAGGACACACTTTCTGTAGGTAAAATAGCAATTCAGTCAGACATGTCTGTAGGCTGGTATATAAATAAACGGGGGGGGGGGGGGAGACCAGATCTTTCCCCTTATGTTGAGAAGCCCTAAGGATCTGGCAATGGGCAGAGGCCTCCATCAGCTTTCTCGTAGCAACGCACATCCTGGGGAAATCCAAAGTGATTGCAGGCAAACTGAGCAGAGCCATTCTTCTGTCACACGAGTGATCCCTCAGTCGGACAGCGGCAGAAGAGATCTTCCTGAAACGGGGCCAGCCTTCCTGCAATCTCTTTGCGTCACCCGTCAATGCCAAATGCAGCAACTACTTTGCCCCCCCCCCCCATGGGGAGTCACGAAGGGATGCACTTGTTCATGATTGGCCCCCAGGACTTTTTTATGCTTTCCTGCAAAAATACCTCTGATTCCCAAATTCCTTCAGAAGGCAAGCTTGCTGGAGACCACAGTAATCCTAATTGCCAAATGTTCACTTAAAGGATCCTTTAAGCTTGTATATTTTATTGGATATTACAGTGTTGAATTGGATCGACTGGGCGGCCTTTATTGGTACTTGGGCAGCAACTGAAGTGAATATTTGGTTATTGGTGCCCCCATTGGCCTCAATAGATAGTTACCCTTTATCTGGCCTCATGTACACAAGGGACCATGGATTCTGGACCCAGTTCTGGATCTGCTGACACATCCATCAGGAGAACTTCGTCCCAACCTAGACAGTCTCAAACTGACAGCTTGATTGCTCTGCTTTCCATGATAGCCAGGTTTCCTCTGCTTTCTTCTCCAGTAAAACACATTTTGCTTTCTTCCCACAAGAACTCTACTCAGAAACTGTACAAGAGTAAATGGCAAAGGTTTGTGGCCTGGTCTAATGTTAATCGTGTAGATCCTTTCACAGCACCTTTACCTTTTATTCTGGAATGTTTAGCCAAGTTATTCAATGAGGGAGCTGTTGCAGCTACTGTTAGGGTTCAATTAGCAGCCATCTCTAATTTTCACATAGGAGACAATGGTACAGTAGTAATTTGAAACCGACATTGTAAGGCATTCCTCAAAGGCGGTACTTTAATATGCCCTCCATACAGAAACCCTGTTTCACCTTGGGATTTAAATTTTGTATTGTCAAAGCTGGTTTCCACACCTTTCGAACCTTCTGCTACATGTGAATAGAAATATTTATTATGGAAGACTCTTCTTTTAGTAGTTATAACCTCAGCAAGAAGAGTTTCTGAATTACAGGCCCTGTCCTCTATGCATCTGTATATAATTTTTCATAAAGACAGAGTTTCTCTGATAACGAACCCTTCCTTTTTACCCAAGGTGGTTTTGGAAGCTAACCTCAACCAGTCTATTGATACAGCCTCTGGGGGTATGTTTTGGGTAATGTGTTTGTTACATATTCTTGGTAATGTGTATTTCTATATGAGGTAATAGAACAGTTGCATTATGGGTAGGAAAAAATGCCCACGAGCTTGACTGAGGACCTCGAGCTTATGTAAAGGCTAAGACTGATCTGAAGGATCAGATCTGACCCATCACTGAGAAGAAAGGGTAAGATGGGCAACACACATGGAGCGTTATGGCAAGTACAAGACTTTTTTCTTCTCTGAAATGTGTATTTTAGCCAGGAAAACTAATTTCTTGACCTGTCACTGCATGTCAGTGGAGTAAATGCTTTTTTATGTTACATGCATCCCCTTTTATAGTTGGTGTGTAATGGGCAAGATTTTGTACTTTCGTGGTACTGTAGGTGTCTTCTCTTTCTTTTTTTAACCTGAGAAAATCTTTTTCTTTTGATGCACTTTACTGACTCTCCCAAGCTTCAAAACCAGACTTCTAGGCTCCTTTTTCGGCAAACCTGCAAAACAATTAACCAGATGTTCTTCGTGTTTCACATTTGCTGTTATTACATTTCGGTTATCTGCTTGCAGGTAGCCCTCAGTCGGCCTGATTAACAAAGTCTTGGGTCCTGCGTCGGTTGCTGTCCCTTCTTTCATGACGTCAGGTCGTCAGGGGTATAAAACATGCAGCCGACGCCAATACATCAGTCTTTCTTGCCGTGTGGTGCCCGAAGCGGAAGCAGTTCGCAAGTGGCGGTCGGCCGACTTCTGAAATTTTCGTTTGAGTTTCAGAACCGAAGTCTTTAACTAAATAAGTACCCCATTGAGAAAACTTTTTCTTGCCGATGTCAGTAAAAGTTAATAACTGCATTACTTGTGGAAAGCAAATGCCTCATAAAGATTTTCATTTGTACTGTATTCCTTGCTTAAGCACTGACCACGACGTACCTTGCTGTCAATTTTGTGCTTTATTTAATCAGCGCACTATCTGTCAAAGGTATATTTTCGCCTCTAAATATTTTGGTTCTCTGTTTAATTATCCAGAAATGTCGTCTGTTAGCCATCCGACTACTGGCATTCCGAAAAAACGCAAAGATAGACAGAGACAGGCCACCGAAGTCCAAAACTACTGAAGACGCTTCTCCTAAGACAGTCGTCAGTTCGCTGGCACACAGTGAGCCACTTTCGCAGCCCCTGATGCCCGATGTTCATCGTGCATACAGCTGCAGTCATAACAGATGGGTTTTCCTGCCGTCAGGCAGGTCCCAGGTCGGCCGAATTCCAAAGTCTAGGTCCGGCATCAGTTGTCGTCGCTTCCTCCCTGAAGTCAGTGCGACAGGGGTATAAAAGAACCAGCCGATGTCATTTTCTCCAGGCTTTCTTGCCGCGCGGTGCCTGAAGCAGAAGCAGTTCGCAAGTGCCGGTCGGCCAGCTCCTGAGATTACGAATATTTTTCATCTGAAGTCTTCTTGAAAGCTAAGTACCCCGTTGGGGAAACTTTTCTTGCCTCAGACCGATGTCAGACAAAGTTAATAATTGTTTAACCTGTGGGAAACAAATACCTCATAAGGATTTCCACTCTTAATAATTGCATTTCATGTGGGAAGCAAATACCGCATAAGGATTTTCATTCCCTCTGCATTCCTTGCTTAGGCCCAGACCACGGCTCGGCTGTCGTTTTTGTGCTACATTCAACAGACGCACCATTAAGCGTCGGGCGGAGTTCGCCCAACACTATTTTGGCAAAAAATTTAATTACATTATGTCGTCGGATACTCCGACTCCAGTTTTGAGTAAAAGACGCAAAGATCAGGACCGACATACGAGGTCCGCGGCTTCGACAGACACCACGCCAAAGCCGACTACAGGTGGTCCGGTTCTCAGTGAGGCGCCCACGCAGCCCCTGACTACCGACGACACTTCATTGGCGGTGTCTACTGTGCCCGAGGTCACAGGCTCTTCGGCCCACACCCCGACTACAGATACCGAAGCCACTCTTGGCGGTGAAACTCAGAGTTTAGACAGGTCTGCTACCTCTCAAGGTGTCTTCAGGCCTTCCTCTTCTTTTTCCACCAAGGCTTTCACTAAGTCTAAAGAAGCCATGCATACTAAAAGACAAGCTCCACAGGGCCCTTCTCAAGGCCCCATGCCTAAAAAGCAGATGCTCAAAATGGCTGAGGATTTGATTACTCTGATCAGGGGTTCTCAACCTCCCCCGGACAAAAGGCCCAGAGTGGAGGAAGAATCCCCCTCCTCGGACCAGGCCTCCATTATTTCAGAACATTCTGATGACCAGGAACATTCATACTCCCCTTTTGAAGATTCTGATGCAGAGGAGTCCATTCCCTCTGTCTCCACCCCTGAGGATTACTCTTTTGGGGAAACCTTGCATACCTTGAGGGAACACTTCCACTGGGAAGGCCAAGAGTACTCAGACTCCAAGAAAAGGCTTAGGGATTTTCTCTTGCTTCCTCAGCACAGGCCTCTGGCTATACCTCCTGTCTTAGACATTCTAGATGATGTGTATTCGGAGGCCTGCCTTAACCCAGGCTCTACCTCCATCCCCAGTCAAGCCTGGCAGGTATTACAGGGTTCCTGACTCACACCAATTCCTATACAAAAGCCATGCGGCTGACCCAGAAACTATCTCACAGGGCCCCAAGGGAAATTAAGGCCTCCACTGCTAAAAATCCATTGCCTTCAGAGAGAGATTCCAGAGCTTTAGAAAGGTGGGGGAAAAAGGTATACACCTTGGCCACCTTAACCATGAGGGCATTAAACTGCCAGTTCCATATGTTAAAGTTCCAACAGTTTCTGTTATCACAGTTGAGAAGCAAATTGTCACAACCTGAACAACCAGACTTGAAGGAGTTGCAGGATTTGATACATAGTGCAGAACAAGTGGGTAAACATACCTTGTAATTTGGTTTTGATGCTTTAGAGGCCTCATGTAGAGCTGCTGTTACAGGATCAGTCATACGTAGACATGCCTGGCTCAAAGAGCAAACCTTATTAGGTTTTACCTCATATCATGCGTTCCGGCCCCAAAACCCGGACCACACCACAAAAGGAGGGGGTGTATCCATATTCATAAAGGATACCCACACCTCCAGGTTGGTGGCAATGCAAGCTCGAAACCATCCAGGTGCAACTAACCATAGGCAAAACTGCTCTACAAATTGTAGCATGCTACAGGCCACCCTCTCAAACTCAGGAACCCCACACAGCCTTCCTGAAGACACTGGAGGGTATAAATGTATCTCCAAACACCATCATATTGGGTGACTTCAACTACCTGAATATAGACTGGGAACATTACTCAAGCCCTAACTTTCTAGCCCAACGGTTCCTGGAGTTCATAAATTCAAATGCCATGGAACAGCTAGTCACTGTTCCCACGAGAGGAGAAAACATACTAGATCTCATTGTCACAAACATGGGGACAAAATGCTCCACACGAAGTATATCCCTCATTGGTGAGATCTGATCATAAACTAATCTCACTGGAAATCCACATCCCGCCCACCCCAAACAAAAAGACCATAGTGAAGAACTTCTCTAAAGCAAACTTCACACTACTCAAGACTGGTGTGGTATCCTTCAAGGCCCCTGAGCCAGAGGAAACCACAACCCAAGCTCTGAAGCCCTTACAAATGCCTTCTATGAACACCTCCAGGACTGCATGGATCAGGCAATCCCAAATAAAACCAAGACTCTTTCCACAAAGGGCAAATGTCCAGTCTGGTGGACCCCAGCCATTAACAAACTTTACAATAAGAGGAGAAAGCTATTACATGATGGAACAAAATCCATAAAGGAAGTCACCCCTGATCATTATTAGTAAAAAATACGAGCACTCATAAAATCAACTAAGGCCAATTTTGAGAGAAAAATTGCCATGGATTCAAAGGACAATCATAAGGCCTTTTTCAGCTATGTTAGGAACCTGGGTGGAAACTCCCAGATATGCTCAGAATTAGTCCAAAATGATACAAAAATCACTGAACCCACAGACATTGCCAACATACTGGCAGACAGGTTCAGTGCAAACTTCACCCTCTCCCCTAAAGGAGAGATAACTATCCCAGCCGAGTGTAGCCTCCCGGACATCTCAAATGCGCAGGTGAAAGCTGCTCTCTCTAAAGCTAAAAACACAGCATCAATGGGACCGGATGGTATCCCGGCTGTGTGCTACACGAGCTAAATGAGGAATTAAACCCGCACATAAGGCAGCTGTTTAATCTCAGCCTTACCACAGGATACGTGCCCAAGGAGTGGCGTACGGCAACTGTGGTCCCACTCCACAAAGGTGGTGCCTCTACGGACCCTGGTAATTACCGCCCCATAAGCTTAACAAGTCTAGTCTGCAAAGCTATGGAGAGGATCATAATGGAGCACATAAACAAAGATATAGGGGACTTGCAGACATTGGACCCGACCCAGTTTGGCTTTGTCAAGGGAAGATCATGCCTTTTGAACTTGGTCGACTTCTTGAAACAGTCACCAAGGCCATTGATGAGGAAAGGCAGTCCATACAGCCTACCTTGACCTTGCAAAGGCTTTCGACACAATACCCCACTCGGTATTGTAGAAAACTTACCAGCTTAAATGTAAACCCATATGTCACAAGATGGGTTGCAAACTGGCTTAAGGACAGAACCCACAGTGTTAGAGTTGCTGGCGCTGTGTCAGACTCAAGCGGTCACAAGTGGTGTCCCACAGGGCTCGGTCCTTGGCCCCTATTGTTTGGCATCTACTTCTCAGAAGTACAGGCCAACATGGGAGGACTTTGGCTGACAAAGTTTGCAGACGACTGCAAACTGGGCGCCATAGTGGAAAGTGCATCGGACACGGATATCCTTCAGAAGGGACTCACGGAAACAGATAGCTGGTGCCAGAGCCATGGCCTGAAGTTAAACGCCAAAAAATGTATAGTCATACCCTTCGGGAAAAACAAGGTAACCGCAAGCTACCATATAGGTGGCAATCCACTAAGCACAGAAGAGGTTATCAGGGACCTGGGGACCCAGGTTGACAGTGGCCTTTCTTTTGACACTCACGTTGCTAAAGTGGTTAGAAAGACCTTCTACATTGCCCACCTGAGCATGAAGGGATTCACATCCAGATCTAGTGAGGTCATTGTTCCCCTGTACTCTTCACTTATCAGACCAATGATCGAGTACAATGCCCCATTCGGAATGTATCTCACCCAACATCTGCAGCAATTGGAGAAACCCCAAAAGTTCCTCACCAAAAGGATAAAGGGACTCCAAAATCTGTCATATGCTGCCAGATTGAAGAAACTCCAGCTCTATTCAGTCGCATACCATCTGCTCAGAGGTGACATGTGCCTGACATACAAGGCCATGTCCAACCTGGAATTAATGGACATGCTCAACCTCAAAAAATCCAAATCCACCAAAACCACTAGAGCAAGCGACTTAAACCTTAGCACGGTTATAAATAGGACGTGCTGGAGGGATAGATTTATCACTCAGAGACTCCCTATGCTGTGGAATAAAATCCCCGTCCATGTGAGGCAGAGCACCTCGCTGACTCTGTTCAAGAGAAATCTAGACCTGTGGATGGGATATCGTAGGTTTACCCCGGGAATCATCTCTTTGTCACTGCTGGACAGAGGCACAACAAACTAATGGGCACAGTATTTTTTCATATAAGGGGTGGCGTAAGCCACAAAAATTTGGGCTAGGCTTATAAATGCCTTAGGGCAGATAGCCTAGTATAAACCTATGAACCTATGTCAAAGCTAAATTACTAGATGCCCCTCTGCAAAAAGATGTATTATTTGGTGTTAAAGCTGAGGAGGTATTAAAGAAAATGGAGGAAAAGGCTAAATCAATGGAAACAGTGAAAGATTTCCTACAGGTACAACCTCCACGTTTCAGTAGAAATTGGACTTCCAAAAATTGGTCCTTTCCAGCCACGGGCAGACCTCAAAGAGGTAGATACAGGCGCCCGAGGGGCAGAGGGCAATCTCAAGGATTGTTCAGAGGCAGACAGTGGCAAGCACCTACACAAAGAGGTGGTGAGGATAGTTCACAGCCATTCAGAAAGCAGACCCAATGACTTTCCCCTTTGCATGCCAAGCAAGGCTCAAATGGCAGCACCTTTAGGCGGAAAACTGGCATTATTTTCGAAAAATTGGCATATTGTCACAAAAGACAAATGGATCCTGGACATTATAGACAGAGGCTACAGATTCCATTGTCACACCCTTCCAAAAATGAGAGGCATGCCAAACCTGCCACACAATCAAAGGGCAGAGGCACAAAAACAAATTTCAGATCTCATGGACATGAAAGCTGTTCAAGAGGTACCTACACAAGAACAAGGTCAAGGTTTTTACTCCAGACTATTCCTGGTACCAAGGAAGGGAAAAGATTGGAGACCTATTTTGGATCTATCCATCCTAAACACATTTTTACTCGTGCCAAAATTCAAGATGCTCACATTATAGCAGCTTCTTCCCATGCTGGGCAAGGAGTCTTGGCTGGTAACATTGGACCTCAAGGAGGCATACCTGCATGTCCCAATCAGACAAGATTGCAGAAGATACCTCAGATTTCTTGCAGGTTCAACCCATTATCAATTCTCTGTATTGCCCTTTGGCTTATCTACTGCGCCCAGCGTATTCACGAAATGCCTGGCATCAATAATTGCCTACTGCAGACTTCAAGGGATACAAATATACCAATATTTGGACGACTGCCTGATCCAAGCGGACAGCAAGCACATACTTCTGAAACATCTGGCTTTTGTAATAATGTTGTTGAATTCTCTGGGATACACAGTCAACAAAAAGAAATCAAGGCTAATACCCTCTCAAACAATAATTTTCCTGGGTGCCAACTTGGACACAAACACCCAGATGGCCTACCTCATGCCAGAGAAACAGGGGCAACTAACTCAATACTTCAGAAAACTAGCAAATTTCACCAAGCTGACTGCAAGGAAAATCCTGCAGGCTCTGGGATTCATGGCATCTTGCATCCTACTAATCCCATGTGCAAAGCTGCATATGAGGAAACTTCAGTGGTACCTGAAAAACCTATGGTCTCAACACAGCCACAGTTTGGAAACGATAATACCACTGATTCCATGTCTTCAAAAGGAATTTCTGTGGTGGGCTCAAGCATGCCAAAGAAACACAGGTCTCCCATTCTGCAAGCCTCAAGCAAATCAAGTCATCACAACAGACGCCTCGGACTACGCCTGGGGGGCGCACGTGACAGATCGGTTCATTCAGGGCAAATGGTCCCAAAAAGAAAAGCACCTACACATCAATCAAAAGGAAATGCTAGCAGTAATAAATGCTATTATAGCTTTCAAAAACCTTCTGCATCCAGGTCAGCTTTTGATAAGGTCAGACAACACCACAGTAATGTGGTAAATAAACAAACAGGGAGGAACCCATTCATACGCCCTATGCAGGCTGGCCATGTCTCTTTGGGACATGGCTCTGGAATTACAAATCGAACTTCAAGCACAGTACTTGCCAGGCAAGGAAAACACTCTGGCAGACAACCTAAGCAGAAATATGACAGATCCACACGAATGGAAGTTGCATCCTCAAGTTTTTACAGAGATAATTCAAGCATGGGGAAGGCCAGACATAGATCTCTTTGCCTCCCACAGAAATCACCAATTGACAAAATTCTGCTCAAGGACCTTTCATCCACAGGTCTGTAGAGTGGACGCACTCTCTTTCAGTTGGACAACAATGACAGTTTATGCCTTTCCACCTCTTCCTCTGCTGCCCAAAGTTCTATTAAAAACCAGAGCAGACAGACCAAAGATGATTCTCATTGCTCCAGACTGGCCAAGACAACACTGGTACCCACTCCTGAGGAGCCTGACGGATTCCCCACCATGGATCCTACCTCTAATGCCTCTTTTTCTGACTCAGCACAACTTCAAAACTCTTCAGTCAGCTGAAAACACTCAATCTGGCCGCATGGAAGATTCCTTAACTTCACAACAGACCCTACTCTCCAAAGAGGTGCAGGATGTCATTTTGGAGGCCAGAAGGCCTTCTACTAGAAAAGCTTACTCCTCAAAATGGAAACTGTTTTGTGCCTGGAATGAGAAAAAGGGTCAGAATCCTGGAATACTGAATTTACCTCAAATATTACAGTATCTAGCTGAGATGCTAAGCAGTGGACTTTCATTCTCCTCCATCAAAATCCATGCCTCAGCCATTTCTGCAGAATACAACACTGATCCTCCTTTATTCTCTCACCCCCTCTTAAGACAGTTCCTCAGAGGGGCTAAGAATATAAAACCCCCAAGGAAACAACCAGTACCTGCTTGGGACCTCAATTTCATCCTAGAAAAACTGACCTTGCCTCCTTTTGAGCCAGCTGCCTCAACAGAACTGCAATATTTGTCCTGGAAAACAGCCTTCCTTCTGGCTATCACCTCAGCTCGCAGGGTATCGGAACTACAAGCCCTCATGGCTTTGCAGCATTTCATCATTTTCCATCCGGACAGAGTTTCCTTACGAACCGATCCGTCCTTTATGCCAAAGGTAGTATCCAGGGTAGCTTTGAATCAGGCTATCCACTTACCTACCTTTTACCCTAATCCTCAAAACAAAGGGGAGAGACTACTACATTCCTTGGACATCCACAGACAGCTGCGTTATTATTTGGACAGAACAAAGCCTTTCAGAAAATCAGAGCAACTCTTTGTGTCCTATGCTACAGGAGCTCAAGGGAAGCCAATTTCCAAACAGACAATCTCAGAATGGATAGCCCACTGCATACGCTTTTGTTACTCTTTTCATGGTAAAACTTTAGCTGCAGGCATCACATCTCACTCCACAAGGGCCACAGCTACCTCTGCAGCTTTCTTCAGGGGGGTTCCTACCAAAGATATTTTGGAAGCAGCCACTTGGAGTTCTGTGCATACCTTCTCCAAGCACTATCAACTACCATTATACTGCAAATCTAGAGCAGGCTTTGCCACTGCAGTCTTGCAGGGCATCCTGGCCCCTCCTAGTTCCACCTAGTGCCTACCACCCCTTTTTTAGCTTTGGGATTCTACCCATCTGTTATGACTGCAGCTGTATGCACGATGAACATAGTACAGTTTTGTACCAACCATAAATGTAGATGTTTGAGTGCTAATACAGCTGCAGTCCAGGTTTCCTTCCCCTCTTGGGACAGGCCTAATGGCTAACACCTCCTCATACAACCTGATTGGGGTATTCATTTATGGTGTATTTGCTTGCAACTACTGTTTTTTGATTATATTGCATTATTACATAAATTTATGTATTGCCTTCCTTCTGGGGGCACCTGACATCTGGGGCAAGAAAAACTGAAGAAAATGGCGTTGGCTGGTTCTTTTATACCCCTGTCGCACTGACGTCAGGGAGGAAGCAACGACAACCAACACCGGACCTAGACTTTGGAATTCGGCCGACCTGGGACCCGCCTGACGGCAGGAAAACCCATCTGTTATGACTGCAGCTGTATTAGCACTCGAACATCTACA
>NC_056747.1:189743681-189746181 GCF_019279795.1 Protopterus annectens | reverse complement strand
GGTATTACATAGTGGTGGGTTATATAAGCTTTTCTTGACAGGTAGCTTAGTGTAAGAATATAGTACATTTTCATCTTCATCTTCTACATCATCTACATCTTTGTGAAATAAAAGTTTTAAATTAAGTTTCCTAACATATACACGTAAATCTATTAATAAAGAAGAAATGTCAGCACGGTAGGCAGGAATAAAAGAAAAACCTAGTTTCAGTAAGCTGTTGAAATTATCAGGTAAAAATCTGCCAGATAAATTGAAAACTTCAGAATCTGGTATATATGTTTCTACAGGTAAGGAGTTGCAGTTAACATTAACTAAGTTATTATTAGAAACATTCAGCGTGTGTGAGCTGTTATCAGAAACATTCAGTTTGTGTGAGCTGTTATCAGAAACATTCAGCGTGTGGGAGCTCTTCTTGGTCTTCCTCGTGGTTGGCCTCTTTCTAAAAATGAGTGTTTCTTAGGGAAAAAGAAGGAGTAGGGGGAGATTTTGAAAGAAACCTCTTTCCCCATGATTCATTTGTCTTCCTTCGCCTTTGTAGGATGAAGGTCTCCCTCTTCTTCTGGTGATCATGGGGGAGGGGGGCATGGTCCGAGTATTTTTGGATAAAAAATTAGTGTCTCTGTCATCTAAGATATTCATTGTAGTAGGTCCTGGTGAATTTAAGAGACGTAAAGGATTTGCTAAAACAGATGGGGAAGTGATAGGAACACAGCCGGCAGAATTGTGTATATTAATAGAATGGGAAATGTCTACTTCTGTATTAGACATCCGAGGGGTGTTATGATCAGACAACACTGCAGCGGAAAGCTTTGCATAGCGAGATCAGACTGTGGAGTTGTAGTAGTATATATAGCATTTTGGCGGGAAGGCAAAGAAATAACCGTTGGATTGTTTATGTCTTGATGTGCCGCCTGCATTGTCTGATTATCCGATCTCATAGAATCTGTGGTAGTTCTCATAAAATTGTTGGTGGCAGAACTACTGTGGTCTGCAGAATTACCAGTAAACACATTTCCATATTCTTCTTCTGGTCTTTCAGAATTAATAGTAGATCTTCCAAAATTTGTAGAAGTAGGACCGCTGTGAGCCGTAGGGTAATTATTGAACAAATTCCTGTAATTAATGACCTTAATAACAGTGAGTTTTATGCTATGGCTACCCTAACAGATGTCCTTCGGGCTTTTAAACATATAGATAGAACTATTATTGCATTACATAAATCTAAACAGATTTGTGATGTAATAGCTGATTTTTTAACTGTGTCAGAGCCCCAACTAGGAAAATTCTTGAATTCTAAAATACATAAGGACCAGTTTAATCCTCCTTTTAGACACATAGTGTCGAACAAGAAAACTAAGACAGAAGGTATAGCAGAATTTATTGATTTTGTATTAAACCCTTTAGTACAAGTTTCACCCTATTTTCTAAGGGATTCATGGGATTTCCTTAATCTCCTTTTTCTCAACCCTCCTACTGATGAACATACTATTTTAGTTACTTTAGATATTGAATCATTGTATTCTAACATTCCTCATGATATAGGCATAGAATACTTAAGAAATTATTTATCAAAATTTACCACCTTCTCACAGGAAAAATTAACATGATTTGCTCCCTAACTTCTCTAGTATTAACTAACAATTTTTTTCACTTTGATGGTAAGATTTTTCATCAAACTAAAGGTGTAGCTATGGCGGCTAAACTAGCTCCTGCCTTTGCAAATTTAGTTTTAGCCTGGTGGGAATGTAACTTTCTAGTATATTTACCTGGTTTTAATAATATTCTTCTGTACCGACGTTACATTGATGACCTCTTTTTTGTATGGAAGGGATGCGAGTCTGATTTGTTTACATTTATTAATTCCTTATCTGATAGTATTCCATTTCTAAAGTTTAAGATTTCAGCTTTTTGGAAGCAAGTTAACTTTTAGATGTACTTATATCCATTGTTTCAAATTCTTTTACTTGGAACTCTACTATATTTAGGAAAAGACATTCAGAAATAATTATTTACATTTCTGCAGTATGCATCCTCTATTTATGAAAGTTAATATGGCCAGAGGTCAGTACATCAGATTGTCTAGGATTATTTCTGATGATAATGTTTTTCTACATGAATGTGATGTTTTAGTTCCTTTCTTATAGAGAGAGGTTACCCTACTGATTTACTGAATTCTATTGTTAAAGATGTAGTCTTTTTAAGGCACACTAATTATCCTCCTATTCTTTTAAAGGCTTCTCTCAAGAAAAATACAACCAATAGTATGAATGAAATACAGACTACTCCCCTTGTGACCAGTGAGTGTAGTAACACTATAAATGATATAACCAATACTATGTTTGAATCACGGACTACTCCCTTGTCCTGCACCTCTCAGTACGTTTCTCAAATACATAATTCAGGACACTCTTTCTACACATAACTCTATAGATAGATTCACTAGTTTCCCAGTTCCTATTTGCAGGGACTCTATAGCTATTAAGAAAGTGTTTTATAATAA
>NC_056747.1:189304852-189326079 GCF_019279795.1 Protopterus annectens | reverse complement strand
TGTAATGACTGCAACAGTGAATGCACTCGAGCATCTACATTTATGGTAAGTGTACACAACTGTACTTATTAGTGACATCTGTGCAGCAGCAACTTGGTCAGCAGTTCACACCTTTGTATCGAGTTGGATATGCGGTCTTGAGCTTGCACATCCTTTGACTCTGCCTTTTTTTTGGAATGCCCTTCATTGAGTCTACTCTTCATCGAGTCCACCCAGGTTCTTTTAGGCAGCTTGGGAATTTGTCCCAAACATTCAGATGGACAAAAATTGACAGCATTGGATACAATAGTTGCGTAAGTACCATAACATTAAATCTGTGTTCTCATTCATGTGCAGTTCATCATCCCTCCCTCCTTTCCCCTTCCAAGTTACCCTTTGGATCTTCTGGGGCTCTGACAGACCTCTACTAAGATGCTGTCTGTTTGCTCCATATCTCGATTCGTAAGTGTGGAAAGCTTTTCGATTTTTATTTCACTTCTTAATGTTTAGTCTATACAATTAGAATAGACAGCAAACTCTGAGATAAATCAGACAGGAGGAAACTTTGGGTAGGGGAGGAGTCAGAGTATTGGAAACAAAGCTCTGGATGAATGTCTTGCAGTCTGAACTGATAACCCAGATGTTGAGCCAACGAAAATGAGAACATTGATCCAACATTATGGTAAGTACATAGCTATCATTCCACTTGCATATATGTTGTAACTTATTGGACAGGCTAAACTGTAGTTTGCTATTTCATTCGTTACCTCACAGCAAGAGGTTTTACCGTTCGATTCTCGGCTGGGCTTGGGAGTGCCTTCTGTGTGGAGTCTGCATGTCCTCCCCGCAATTGGGTAGTGTTCGAAAGACATGCGTGTGTAAATGGGCGTGCCTTCATTGAAGGGTGAGCATCGAGCTGGCACCTCGGCATTTCGTGAAACTCTACTGCCAATCATTAGCAGACCGGAGTTCCGCTGTGGCGACCCCTTACTGGGAAAAGCCGAAAGACAAACAACAACAACAACATTCATAGTGGCAGATAAAGTCCTTTACCAACCAGAAAATACACCTGCACTAAAAAATATTATCAGCCCCTACACTAGCACCTGGCCACTGCGATCATCCACTAGACTTTTAGTTCAAACATACAAATCCAACTACTCAGCTGGGGACCATCTGTTTGCCAACTCTGTGGGAAAAACATGTAACAGACTCCCAGATGACTTGACCCTAGAACCCTCACTAACTCGATTCAAAAACAAACTCAAGAAATAATTCAAAACTCATTGGTTATGTCCTTGCACTAACCCCGACTAGTGACACCTCTATTTCTTAGGTGCCTCACTTCAACTACTTCTAACTTTTTTCTACCACTCCATTTCAGGAAGGGTCAATTGTGTATAACTGCTGCTCAATGTGTCTTAAACCTGAATGTAATGTTGTGTATATAACTTTGAAAAAAATTAGTTTTGTAAAGTGATTTATAATAAGTTGGGTAGCGTTGTCGCCTCACAGCAAGACATTGTGCCATTCGATTCTCAGCTAGAGCATCTTCTGTGTGGAGACATGCGTGAATGGGCGTACTTTCGTTGAAGGCTATGCGTCAGGTCTGGCAACTCTGTACATATAAATCTACTGCCAATCATTAGCGTACCGGAGTTCCACTGTGGCAACCCCTAACCGGGAAAAGCCGAAAGACACAAGTACTAATTGTGCTAAATGCTGATCTGAAGTAGTTAACTTCATTTTCCCAGCAACCTGTGGGAATCAGATCCGATTCGGATCCGAGCCAGCAGCTTTCCAAGCTAATAGATCCGAGCTCCAAGTTCCTCCCCCTACCCATAATGCCCTGCCATCTCCCTCTAACCCTCAGATCTCTTTGCCACAACTTCCATAAGCTTCTCTGAACGAGCATAGTACTGTAAGTTTAGAATTTAAACCTTGAATTCCTGTCAGATTTTTCTATAACTTTGTGTGTGTGAACTTCCCCTATCTTTATAGTCTCTTTTGGGTAGTTCTTTTAATTTTTAGTTGTTAGTTTTATTCCCCTCCCCCCTCTGCGTGTGTGAATGTGTGTGCTTGTGGGCCTACTTTTCCTTTCTTCTTTTACAATGGCTGAAGGCCCTAAAGCCATTTTCTCTAAATGTACCGAGTGTGGCCATAAGCTGTCCCCAGCGGATGGTCACACTCGGTGTGTCCTTTGCCTGGGGGTTGATCACCTGTCTTCGTGCTGCACTATTTGTGCAGCCTTCAACCCCAGGGCTTTGAAAGATAGGAGGTCGAAGCTTATTCTGGCGGGCCTTTTGCCCCCAGACTCTGCTTTGTCCTCGGTGGCGCCGGCTGCCCCACCTGCCGCTCCTGATCCCCTGGCCGGGACTCGCCCTCCCTCATTGGCCTAGGAGGAAAGGGACAGCAGAAAAAAAGATAGAAAATATAGGGACAGAGAGAAGGAAAGGCATCGCATTCATAAGAGGCGGTCCAACTCGACCCCTTCGGCACCGCCGTCTAAACAGCTTGCCTCTCCCCTTAAGGTCTCTGGGCCTTCCCCCTCTCGGCTCCATTCTCCATGTTTGGAGGAGGAGACCCAGTCACCCTCGAGGTTATCCAGGCGGCCTTCCCGGCTGGCTTCCGTGGCCTCATCTAGATCCACCAGAAGTTTACCAGACGCTGATATGGACCAGATGATGCGTCGATTTCTTCAGGCCCAGATGCAGATGGGAGTGCTCTTGCCTATCCCCCCCCCCCCCCCCCCCGGGAGCTCGACACCTTTTTTTCACCCCCATCGCTCCTTCTCCTACCCGCTTTCGGGGTTCGGAGCTGTCGGATCCGACTAGCTTTGGAGCCGGGGTAGGATCGCCGCCGACAGTGTTTCCTACTTCGGCGCCGACTGTACCCTCGAGTCTGTTGGATCTATTTTCAGAGCCGAGCTCTCGGGGCCGTGAGCTGAACATCAGATCCGGAAGGGTCAATGGGCCTTCGGTGCTGTCAAGGTCGGGGCACACTACCCTTTCGGATGCGGTCTGGTCACCTTCGGCGCAGATCCGCACGTCGGATCCGAGGGAAGTGCTTTTGGATCCAAGGGAAAGCAGTTCCCCTTCCTGTTTCAACGTCGTGGAGAGGGTTATTTCGAGGGATTCGAGGCCCCAGGCTCTTGCTTTGGATCCACCCACCATTCCCACTCAGACAGGCCTTTCCTCCATCATCCGGCCCCAGGGACAGCCTTTGCCTACGTCCCAGATTGTTCCCGTAGAGGAACAGGACATTTTTGGTGAGGCCTCTTTGGACAGCCCCCTGAGGAAGTCCCTCACAAACGGAAGTGCAAGAGGAGGCACTTGGACTCACACGAGTCCCTCACAGAGGACACAGACTTAGAGGAAGGAGAAGGTTCCCCAAGGTCACCCCCCCCAAAGACGTCTCCTTTGGAGACATTATGGAAATGTTATGTATTAGAGGGGGGTGGTCTACCCAAAAACCTTTCTCAGATGAGTCTGTGTTTCTGGAGGCGTTTGATGCAGGCCCATCTACCTCATGGGTGTCCCCTCCAGCCGACCCCCTGGTAGACCTAACTACCAGGGCATGGAAGGATCCGGACACTGTTGAGCCGATTCCCAATAGACCGGACAGGATCCTCAGCCCTCCCACGGACAGGACAGTTTGGAACAAGGGTGCCCTAGTGGATGCCATGGTGGTTGCGGCTGCCACTAAAAGGAATTAGCACAGGAGAGTTCCTCGGTGCATCCTCCAGACAAGGAGTCTCGGATGATGGACCATTTGAGAAAGCGGATGTTCTCTTCAGCGACCTTCTCTGTAAGGTCACTGAATTATATGGCAGATGTGATTAGGCTACAGCGGGGCCTGATTAAAGTGTACGCTGAGTTACCCCCAGAGTCCATTTCGGCCGAGGACAAGCGGACCTTCTCTGCTCGAATGGCCACTCTCAATTCAATCACCAACACATCTATGCGGATCCTCTCCCATGCTACGGAAGGAGCAGCTAGAGCTAGCGGAATGGGCTTCGTCTTACATAGACAGGCCTGGCTCCATCTCTGCAACTTTGCAGAACCCTTCAAGGCGTCCTTCGCGAATGCCCCTTTTGTCGGTTCTAGGCTCTTTGGCAAAACCGTCCGTGATACACTTCTCCAGAGCGAGAAAGATGGGAAGACGTCTGCCGTCGGGATCTGCTTCTCGGCTCCTCAGAGGTCCTACTCCAGGAACCAAAGAGGACAGAAGATGTGGTTCCGGAAAGTTCAACAATCCCGTTTCGCTCCGTATCCCTCGTCCTTCAGAGGCAGAGGAGGACATGGTGGATGCCGGCCCAGGGGCAGAGGGGGTCCGAAGAATTTTGGGTTGAGAGAACCTTTTTCAGATCGACCCGCGCAGCAGCCCTGAGGGGTTGCCCGACTGCTCCTCTCTGGAGGCAGTTGGGGGGGGGGGTGCTTCTCGGAACACCTAGCGAAATGGGAGTCCATCACGACAGATCGCTGGATACTCCGAATCATTTCCAGAGGCTATTCAATTCCTTTACTATCTCACCCTCCCCAATCAACAAAACTCCCCGATGTCCCACCCAATCAGAGGGAGGCAGCAGCATCAGAAATGTGAGGGCTGCTAAGAAAAAAAGCTATCCAGCGCACACACCCCCGAGCAATCCAGATCAGGCTTTTACTCCAGGTTCTTTTTGGTGCCAAAAAAGACTGGGGACTTGCGACCCATTCTCGACCTGTCAACATTGAACCTGTCTGTCGCCAAAGAAACATTCCGGATGGTCACTATTCAATCCATTCTCCCACTTCTGCAGGAGAACGACTGGATGTGCTCAATAAGACCTCAAGGATACGTACGATCACATTCTGATGGACAGACCATCCAGAAGGTTCCTCCTCTTTCTGCTGGGAGCCAGCCATTATCAGTTCACGGTCCTACCCTTCGGTCTCGCCACAGCCCCCCAGGGTGTTCACCAAGGTCATGACAATTGTAGGGGCCCACCTGAGGCTTCAGGGAATACAGGTCTTTCCGTACCTGGACGACTGGCTCCTAACCGCCCCCACCAGGCATCAACTCTGCTCATGCAGGGACTACTTCTTACACCTAGCCCGCCACCTAGGGATTACGATAAACCACCAGAAATCCTCCCTTCAACCTACTCAAATTTTGGAATTCATAGGGGCCAGGATAGACACTACTCAATCCAGAGTTTTTCTGACAGCGGACAGGCTTCGCAATCTAAGCCTTCGCATTCTAGACCTCTTACAATCATCAGCTCCCCCAGCGGAACTAGTCCTGAGGGCCCTGGGATCTATGGCAGCGGCCATCAATCTGTCCCCCTTAGCTCACCTCAAGTTGAGGATCCTTCAATGGACATTACAAATGCAATGGTCCATTCTCTGTCAACCCTTGTCTACACCTATTCCTCTCAGCAGGATTTGCAGGGAGTCGCTTCTTTGGTGGCTCCGCTCCAAAGATCTTCAAGAAGGCCGCCCCTTTGTTATACCCCCTCCCCAAGTCACGGTGACCACGGGCGCATCTCTCCTCGGGTGGGGGGGGGCATTGCATGGGCAGATCCGTCCAAGGCACATGGACTTTCATAGAGACCTCACTGCATATCAGTGTCCTGGAGATGAGGGTGGTGCTTCTAGCGTTGCAGGCTCTCCATCCAGGAACTATTGCACTTCAAACAGACAACATGTCGGTAGTCTGGTACATAAACAAACGGGGGAACCGGATCCTATCCACTTTGCAGGCCGGCAATGAGAGTATGGAAATGGGCGAAACCGCTTTCTCATAGCAACGCACGTCCCGGGTCGGTCAAACATCTTGGCGGACAGGTTGAGTCGAACGATCCTCTCACCTTACGAGTGGTCTCTGAACCCAGCAGTAGCAAAACAAATCTTCATCCAGTGGGGTCAACCTTGCTGTGATCTCTTCGCCTCGCCTTCGAACACAAAGTGCAGCGAGTTCTTCGCTCTGATTCCCCCACTAGGGAAGCCCCTCTAGTTCCTGCTTGGTCATCCGGTCTTCTGTATGTTTATCCTCCCCTTCCATTGATGACAAAGTTCTTGCAGAAAGCTCGTTGGTTGGGGAGCAGAATTATCCTCATAGCCCCATTTTGGCCTCGTCAAACTTGGTTCCCGTACCTGCGGTCTCCTCTAGTACATCCTCCTTGGATTTTAGATCCCAATCCGGATCTGATCTCTCATCCTTTAGGATTGAAGACCCCCCAATCTGGACTACCTCAAACTCTCAGCTTTGGTTGATTTAGTTCCCTTAATGGCTAGGACTCCCGGTGTATCATCTTCGGTCAAGGCCATCCTGGTGGCCGGCCATAAACCGTCTACCAGGAAAATCTACAAGAGTAAATGGAAACGTTTCTCTGTCTGGGCGGAGCACAGGAACTTAGACCCCCTTCACGGCTCCTATCCCAGCAGTCCTAGACTTTCTCTCGCATACCTTTGATCAAGGAGCCAGTGCTTCTACTATTAAAGTGCAGTTGGCAGCTATTTCCCCACTGCCATGTTTGAAACAGTTCAGGGCCTCTAGCGTCTTCCAAAATATGCAAAGCGTTCGTGAAAAGAACCTTTTTGTTAAGACCCCCTATTAAAGATCCAGTCCCTCCATGGGATCTTACCCTAGTTCTTCAAGCTCTGACTGGGCTTCCTTTTGAACCCGCGGCTTCAGTCGATTTAAAATATGTATCCTGGAAAACGGCCTTCCTGATTGCCATTACTTCTGCTAGAAGAATATCGGAGCTTCATGCTCTTTGCAGTAAACCTCCCTACATCATTTTTCATAAAGACAGGGTCTCCCTCAGGACCAATCCCTCTTTTCTGCCCAAAGTGGCTTCGGAAGTCAACATCAACCAGTCCCATCAGTCTACCTGTCTTCTTTCCAAGTTTTCAAAACAAAGGGGAATACAGACTTCATTGTCTGGATTTTCACAGAGTTTACGTTTTTACTTAAACAGAACAGCAGATCTTCGAAAATCTGATTAAGTTTTTGTTTCCTTTGTAAAATCTTGTCTGGGGAAGCCAGTCACTAAAGTAACCTTAGCTAGATGGATTTCCCAATGCATTCTCCTAGCTTACAGAAGTTCTGGTCGTCCTGAGCCCCTGAGAGTGCGAGCCCATTCTACTCGATCTATGACCACCTCTGCAGCCTTCTGGTCAAGGGTTTCTTTGGATGACATTTGCTCAGCAGCTACTTGGGCTTCCTCTCATACGTTTATTACACACTACAAATTGGATTTAATATCCATGGGACATGCATCGTTTGGCTCAGCAGTGCTCCAGAATACCTTCCATAAGGGCTTCCCAAGTTGCTGGTAGCTGGGGACTCTGTCCCACAGGTTGCTGAGCAAATGAAGTTAACTACTTCAGATAAAGAAGTTATGTACTTACCATAACGTTCCATCTGAGTAGGTAACTTCATTTGTCTGCAACCGACCCGCCCTCCATCCTCCAGACCCTTAGTTCGTTATTAAAGAATCAGGATATGTCTTCATTCCATTGATATCGCTGGAATGTATTGTAACCATTTCTAGGTTATAGAATTTCCTATTGTCCTTTTTCTGGCAAACTCGATCTGAGGGTTAGAGGGAGATGGCAGGGCATTATGGGTAGGAGAGGAGCTTGGAGCTCGGATCTAATAGCTTGGAAAGCTGCCGGCTCGGATCCGAATCGGATCTGATACCCACAGGTTGCAGACAAATGAAGTTACCTACTCAGATGGAACGTTATGGTGAGTACATAACTTCTTTTTATTGCTTATGACTGTAATCTTCTTGAAATTAGTATTTACTAAATGTTCAATGTGTATTACTATTATCTTGGAGTTTTTCTCCCTGGGCCTAATGGTGGGAGGGTGGCCTAATGGTTACGGTGTTTGCCTTCGAAACACAAGGTGCAGGGTTTGAATCTCACAAGGGATAATTGACTAGGCTTAAAATGGCTAGCAACGGCAGTTAGCTTAGTACTAACCTATGAACCTCTGCTGAAAATGGACATATATCCAGTTGGACTATCCCAGTCAACAAATGTAAAATAAATAAATGTCCTTTTATAAATTTTTCACTAGTAATGATGGCCACTTTTCCTCTATAACTTCATTTTTTCAAAAATACTTTTTCAAAATCCTGGGAGTAATGTCTGTTAACAGTTTTTGCAGCTCCTCCGAATTCCTTGTAAAATGCCCTAGCTGCACTAATTAATCTCAAAGCACTTATAGTTTGCCCCTGTTCACCAGTAGCATAAAAACTTTTACATATTATTTAAATATTACATAAAATAAGATGTTGCACTCTTTCCAAATGATGAAACTATAATTTGTAAAATGCCAGAATAAAACTACATCATAAAATGTCTGAGAAACATCCATATTCCCATTGAGCCATAGTCAAGTTATCTTAAGAGAGTGCATTGTTGGCCCTTATGGTCACTCTTAATCTGTTTAAACACTTTGAGAGAAAAAAAAATGTTAATGTCTGTTAAAATACATAATTCATTATTTGTCAGAATTTAAACTGTCTGTCTTTGCATGCTAAGTCCTTTTTCTTGTGGAATGCAGGAGTATAATGGTTCTGTGACAAAAGTAGCAAAAGAACAAGACTGTTCCCAATACATTTTTCTAGCACAGTCTTAAAAGTGCCAACTGTCGTTGAAACCAATCGTTCACATTTGGATGAAAAATTAAAACAGATTTCTACTTTGCAACATGGTAAAAAAATAGAATGTCAGATGCATTGAGAAAGCTTCCAATTTTAGGAAAATCTACTGTAAAATATGTATATTTTGTAATGGCTCATTCTTTTAATTTGTCAAATTATAAAATCCTTTCTTAGGTTTGCCAACATTTTCCTAAACTCTTACTCTATGTTCTGTCAAAAACTGTTATGTTGAATTATAGCGGTAGGATAAAGATAGATCTTTTTTTAAACTTGGTCTTGGTTTGAATGAACTGTTCCCATTAATACATTTTTAAAATTAAACCTTTTGTATCTAATTAAAAATCACAGATGCAGTAACTAAAAGTGCCCCTTTTGCTGAGACAAAAGCACGGTCTTATTTTAGAACTGATAATTCTGCTTCTTAACAGTGCTGCTACTTAACATTAGCAATAAATTGCTCTCAATTTTAATTTAAATATTTGTCTTTCATTTAGATTAATGTCGCACTGAGCATTTTGCACAACATTACTCAGTCTGGATATCCCAGGGTAAAATTATTGTTTGTTTAATTATACTTTGTTTATTACTCATGTTCTTGGGTCAAATTGCAAACCTACAAATGCAGCGAAAGCCCTCTGCTCTTGCACCTGTTAGTCTTCCCTAATAAGAGGCTATTTGTCTAGTGGGACTAGTGTAAGTAAAATAAAACTATACATGTTGGAGGCCACTACCAAAATTCAACACATCCCACCAGTGGCATACTGTACAAGTCATACTTGTTGAACAGTTCACACACTGAAACTGTGGGGAGGTATCAAGTATACAACATTTTTGTAGTGGACTGGCCCCCATGCCTATCCCCCCCAAAGCTATGCCAACTTTGTGGTTTCAGAACTATGAGAAAAAGGGAAACACTCTGCAAGGATAAATTTAAATAAATGGCACTCAACTGCAGCACATTGAGCCATGGGCTCAAGCTCAATGCCAAGAAATGTATAGTTATCCCCTTTGGGAAAAAGCATGTACCCGTGAATTACCACAAAGGTTGACAGTACACTTAACACCGAAAGTGTGATAACAGACTTAGGGACACAAGTGGACAGTGTTCTCACTTTCGATAACCACATCGCCACAACAGTCAGGAAACCCTTCTATATGGCACACCTCATCACTAAGGGCTTTTCATCCAGAAAAAAGGAGGTCATTGTCCCACTGTACACATCCCTCATTAGACCCGTTGTACAACTGCAAAGGCCACAGAAATACCTCACTAAAAGAATCACAGGTCTAAAGCAGATGCCCTATGCTGACCGTCTAAAAAAAAAAAAAACTCCAGCTATACTCTGTCGCAAATCGTCTATTCAGAGGAGATCTCTGCTTAACATACAGGGCCATGCCAAACCCAGAGCTGTTGGACCATACTACACTTAAAGAAATCCCAATCCCTCAGAGCCACATGCCCCAGGGATCTAAACCTTGTCATCACAATGAATAAAACATGCTGGAGGGATAGGTTCCTGACCCAGAGACTCTCCAGACTCTGGATTGGACTTGCCCATACATGTCAAGCAGAGCGCCTCTTTGGCCCTCTTCAGAAAGATCCTTGATGATTGGATGGGGAGATAGGAAATTCTCCCCGGGGATCACGTCAGTCACCCTGATAGACAGGGTTCCAGTGAAGTAAATATTGTGGGAAGAAATAGCCAGGGAATTGTTATGGCTAGGCTTCTGTAGGCCCTAGGGCCGATAGTCTAGTACCAACCTATGTAATAAAAGAACATTGTCAGACTTTTGGAGATTTAGGAACGGGTGAGTACATTCACTTTAATACCATTCATTTGAATGGTAGAGCTCCCCATTAATAAACAGTAGTACCCCCCATTTTACCTTACTGCTAAAGAGATGTAGCAAGTGATGTGTCAGTGTATGTATTTAGACTTTCTCTGAAAGTAATATTGTTTTCGAAATGTCTTTATCAGCATGTATGCAATGGTTAACAGCTGTGTCATCACAGGCCAAAGTTACTTTTGTAGTATTGAGCATAGAAATGACACAATCTGCAGTTTGCTAGCCAGTGGTTTAATAGGCATATTAATTGGGGGAAGAAAGTTAACTGGAAGCAGTCTCCCGTTCCCAGTTGTTTTTTTGCTTATTTTGGGCATCAGCCATTTCTCCTTTGCCTTTGTGGGTGCCGCAGCATCTTCACTACTACATGCAGTTGTAGCATTGTTGGAGGCGTGGCTCGACAATCCTGATATATAGTGCTATGCATATGTGGGGACTGATTGCAGCTGTTAAGTGGACTTTTGTTGTGTACATATATCTTATTTGTTGTACTAGGTATGTTGACTGGTATGTCTCTATTGCCTTATTGTAGCGTGCTCTGGTTGTGCTGGTTTCATTCACAAGTAACAGCTTGATGTTCATAGTGTTACCCTGCTGCAGTCATCACACTTGGGTTATCCTGCCGTCAGGCGGCCCCGCAGTCATCCGAATTCCAAAGTCTTGGTCCGGCGTTGGTTGCTGTCGCTTCTTCCCTGACGTCAGTGGTATATAAGAGGCATCCAACGCCATTTTCTTCAGTCTTTCTTGCCGCGCGGTGCCCGAAGCAGAAGCAGTTCGCAAATGCCGGTCGGCCGATACCTGAGATTTTCGATTTGAATTTCAGTCCGAAGTCTTCAATAAAGCTAAGTACCCAGTTGGGGAATATTTTCTTGCCTTAGTCCGATGTCAGAAAAAGTTAACAATTGCATTTCTTGTGGGAAGCAAATACCTCATAAGGACTATGGCATTCCTTGCCTAGGCCCAGACCACGACGTCACAGGTTGTCGGTTTTGCGCTAGGTTTAATAAGTGCACTTTCAAACGCCGTTTGGTGGGAAATTCAATTATATCATGCCGTCGGAGCAGCCGACCGCAATTCATTAAAAATGCAAGAATAAGGACAGGCAGCCTAGGAATAAGCCAGACCGGGTTTTCAGTGAGGCGCCTACGCAGCCCATGACGACTGCAGAGCTGGAACCCCAGACAGCTGCCGACTCCCACACAGAGTCTACTAGGCCGACGCAGCCATCTACCAACACCGGAGCAGATTTAGACACCGGTGCAGAGGAAACACCTTCGGTTGCAGGTGGTGTCATCAGACAGACTACACTCACCATTAAATCTTATGCTAAACTTAAAACTCCTTTAAAACCTAAGAAAACTGTTCATCAGTCTACAGGTTAAGGCCCCATGCCTAAGAAACAGATGTTTAAGATGGCTGAAGATTTAATTACCCTTATCAGGGGTTTCCATCCCCCTCCTGATAAAAGACCAAGACAAGAGGAGGATTATGCATCCTCTGACCAGGTTTCTTTCTCCTCAGATTCTTCTGAGGAACAGGATTACGCTTCTCCACCTTATGAGGATTCTGATGCTGAAGACTCTATTCCCTCAGCATCTCCCCCTGAAGACTACTCCTTTGGGGAAACATTACATACCATGAGGGAACATTTCCACTGGGAAGGCCAGGATTACTCAGATTCTAAGAAAAGGCTCAGAGAGTTCCTTCTATTACCCCAGCACAGACCTCTTGCTATTCCTCCTGTTTTAGATATTGTGGATGATTTCTACTTGGAGTCTAGTTTAAATCCAGACTCTCTACCTCCTGCTCCAGCCAAACCAGGTAGATACTACAGAGTACCTGACTCTCACAAATTCCTTTATAAAAGCCCTGTAGCTGGCCCAGAAACCTATCCCAGGGTCCTAAGGGAGCAAAAGCTTCTATGGCTACAAATCCTGTGCCCTCTGAAAGAGATTCCAGAGCCCTAGATAGATGGGGAAAGAAAATATACACCTCTGCAACTCTGGCTATGAGAGCATTAAATTGCCAGTTTCACATGTTGAAATATCAACAATTCCTGATGTCTCAGTTAAAACAAAAAATGAGCATACACTCAGAACAGCCTGAGTTCAAGTAAATGCAGGATCTGTTGCATGCAGCTGAACAGGTGGGCAAGCATACTTTACAATGCGGATTTGATTCACTGGAAGCTTCCTGTAGAGCAGCTGTTACTGGCTCAGTCATTCGTAGACATGCTTGGTTAAAAGAACAAACCCTCCCTGACCAAGTTAAAGCAAAATTATTAGATGCACCTTTACAACAGGATGTATTATTTGGTGTCAAAGCAGAAGAGGTTTTAAAGAAAATGGAGGATAAGGCTAAATCTATGCAAACGGTCAAGGATTTCTTGCAGGTACAACCCCCTCGCTTCAGCAGAAATTGGCCAACAAAAAATTGGTCCTTTCCAGCTTCAGACAGATCACAGAGGGGCAAATACAGACGACCAAGGGGCAGAGAGGTAATTCACAGGGCCCTTACAAACCTCGCCAGTGGGGTTCTGCTGCCCAGAAAGGAGGAGAATATAGGCCCCAAGCTAGCTGAAGGCAGACACAATGACTCTATCCTCAAACTACCAAGCAAATCTCTCCTGGCAACACCCTTGGGAGGAAAACTAACCTTTTTTGCAGGCAGCTGGCACATCATCACAAAAGACAAATGGGTTCTAAACATTGTCTCTCAAGGATACAGATTCCACTTTCATACCTTACCAAGGATCAAAGGAATGCCAAACCTGCCACCAAATCAATGGGCAGAGGCATAAAAACAAATTAACAGCCGTCATGAACATGAGAGCCATTCAACAGGTACCTACACAGGAGCAGGGACAAGGATTTTACTCAAGACTCTTCCTAGTTCCAAGAAAGGACAAAGCATGGAGACCCATTCTGGATCTTTCAATTCTGAACACCCATCTGCAAGTACCAAAATTCAAGATGCTAACACTACAGCAGCTTCTTCCCATGCTGGGCAAGAATTCTTGGCTAGTCACTTTTGCTTGGCTAGTCACTTTGGACCTCGAGGCGGCATACCTGCATGTCCCTATCAGACAAAATTGCAGAAGATACCTCCACTTCATTGCAGGTTCAACGCATTATCAATTCTCTGCACTGCCCTTTGGCTTATCTACTGTGCACAGGGTCTTCACAAAATGCCTGGCACCAGTAATTGCATACTGCAGAGAAAGAGGCATTTAAATATACCCATACCTGGACGACTGCCTTATTCAAGCAGAAAGCAAGGACATTCTTCTACAGCATCTGGCATTTGTCAAACACCTTCTGAGTTGCCTAGGGTACACAGTAAACGAAAAGAAATAAAAACTAGTGCCCTCACAAAACATAACATTCCTGGGTGTCAGCTTGAATACAACGGCCCAGATGGCTTATCTCACGCCAGACAAACGACGACAACTGTTTCAGTATTTCAAAATAATGGCAACAAAGACCCAACTCCCTGCAAGAAAAATTCTGCAGGCCTTGGGATTCATGGCATCTTACATTCTATTAATACCATTTGCAAAACTGCATATGAGAAAATTACAATGGTACCTGAAAAGTGTATGAACTCAGTACAGCCACAGCTTGGAAACGATGATTCCACTCATTCCCTGCCTTCAACAGGAGTTTCTATGGTGGGCACAGGCATGTCACCCCAACAAGGGTCAGCCTTTCACCTTACTCACAGCCAGGCAAACTATGACAACAGATGCATCGGACTATGCCTGGGGAGCACACATGGCAGGACAGTGCATTCAGGGCAAATGGACTACAGATCAGAGACACCTGCATATCAATCAAAAAGAAATGCTAGCTTTGCAGAATGCCCTAACAGTTTTCTTTTGGACCTTCTACACCCAGGAGAATGCCCCAACAGCTTTCAAGGACCTTCTACACCCAGGACAACTACTAATAAGGACAGACAACACCACAGTTGTGGTACATAAACAAGCAAGGGGGCACACATTCCTATCCTCTGTGCAGGCAAGCAATGACCTTGTGGAACACTGCACTGTCTTACCAGGTTCAATTACAAGCATAATTCCTGCCAGGAAAGAAAAACACATTGGCAGACGACCTAAGCATAAACATCATGGATCCACATGACTGGAAACTAGATCCACAAGTATTTGCAATGATAGCTCAAAAATGGGGATGCCCAGACATAGATCTGTTTGCAAACTTCCACAACCACCAACTTCAAAAATTTTGCACAAGGACCTTCCGTCCACTAGCTTGGAAAGTGGACGCTCTCTCATTCAGTTGGAAAACATTGACCGTGTATGCCTTCCCTCCACTGCCTCTTCTAGCAAAGGTACTGCTGAAAGTCAGATTAGAGAGGCCACAAATGATTCTCGTTGCACCAGATTGGCCACGCCAACATTGGTATCCAATTATAAGGACCATGGTCCAGGGCCCACCATGGATTTTGCCACAAATTCCACACCTGCTCACCCAGTGAGACAGTCTGATTCTACACAGCCAGGTCAAGACTTTAAACCTGGCTGCATGGCAAATTACCTAAACAACCAACCAACACCTTTATCCAAAGCTGTTATGGATGTCATTCTGGAGGCCAGGAGGCCCAGCACCAGGAAAACCTATTCAGACAAATGGAAAAGATTTTGCTCCTGGAACCAGGCTAAAGGCCTAAATCCCCTGGAACATTCCTCAGATTCTACAATACTTAACTGAGATGTTGCACAAAGGACTTACCTTTTCATCTATTAAGATCCACGCCTCAGCAATTTCAGCTCATTACAGCACGGATCCTCTCTTTTATTTTCACATCCACTCCTAAGACAGTACCTCAGAGGGGCTAAGAACTTAAGACCGCCAAGGAGAGCTCCAACACCTACTTGGGATCTCAACTTTGTCCCGGAAAAACTTACACTGCCGCCCTTTGAACCAGCTTTTTAAACTGATTTAAAATTTCTTTCATGGAAAACTGCCCTACTACTAGCAATAACCTCAGCTAGAAGAGTCTCAGAGCTACAGGCACTAATGGCAGTGGAACCTTTCCTCATTTTTCATCAAGACAGTTTCTCTACGGACTAATCCTTCCTTTATGCCAAAGGTGGTATCCAGTGTGGCCCTAAACCAAACCATTCACTTGTCCACCTTCTTCCCAAATCCCCAGAATAAAGGAGAAAGACTCCTGCACTCTTTGGACATTCACAGGCAATTACGTTACTACTTGGATAAAACTAAGGCTTTCAGAAAAACTGACCAGCTCTTTGTAGCCTATGCTACAGGATCACAAGGAAAAGTTGTCTCAAAACAGACCATTTCTAAATGGATAGGACATTGCATACGTTTCTGCTACGCACATCGTGGGAAACCAGTACCTGCTAACATTAGGTCCCACTCCACCAGGGCTACAGCTACATCAGCAGCCTTTCTCAGGGGAGTGCCAACCAAGGATATTCTGGAAGCTGCTACTTGGAGTTCAGTCCACACCTTCACCAAACACTATCACTTACCTCTTTACTCTAAGACTAGAGCTGGTTTTGCCACTGCAGTTTTGCATGGCCTACTAGCCTCCTCTAACCCTGTTTGACTCCACCTCCCCTCCTTAGCTTTGGGATTCAACCCAAGTGTGATGACTGCAGCAGGGTAACACGATGAACATAGTACAGTTTTGTACCTACCATAAATGTAGATGTTCGAGTGTTCACCCTGCTGCAGTCCAGGTTACCCTCCCTCCATCCCCTCTGAACTAGCTGAACTTATCTCTACCACTTTATCCTATACTACCTCTGTGGTGTATTTGCTTGTACCCAAGGGTTTTGTTTTATTTTTATATAGCCATATGTGTGTGTGTGTGTGTGTGTGTGTATATATATATATATATATATATATATATTTTTTTTTTTTTTTTGCCTACCTTTTGGGGGCACCTGACATCTGGGGCAAGAAAATGGTGTCTGATCCCTTTTGTATATCCCTGACACACTGACGTCAGGGAAGAAGCGACAGCAACTGACGCCGGACCAAGATTTTGGAATTCAGGCCAACTGCGGGACCGCCTGACGGCAGGTTAACCCAAGTGTGATGACTGCAGCAGGGTGAACACTCGAACATCTACATTTATGGTAGGTACAAAACTGTACTTTTTTTCCGTGAAAGGGCTAGATTGCAGGTGACCTTACCCTTCTTACAGACCTGGTTTCCCGTACTATTTTTGTTCTTTTGGCATTATAGGTAACACCTAGGCTGTTCTTCCTGTCATGACATTTCTATTGGACAAAAAGCTACTTTGGCCAGTCTGAAATGCATTGTACACAGAACAGCACTAGTGGAGTTTGGATTAGAATTCTGTATAGAACACCCAAGCATTTTTACAGTCCATGATGATTTATGTAATGCATTCAGCATAGGCGTAACAGTGATGTGGGCACGTAAGTTACATCAGCATGCCGTATCTGCCACTGCAGTAGCATTATACTTAATAGTTTTTTTTTGTTTTTCAAGTGCCTTGTTAAATTTCTTTGAAAAATCCTCATTTTGTAGAGAAGTTAGAATCCTACCTCAAGCAAGTTTATTTTCAGCTTTTCCTTGTTTCACTTTTAATTGTTTCATTTCCTATTTATTGTAGGTAAAGCTGTTGCAGTTCCTCCACCCAAGGAGCCCTGTGTGTGTGCCCAGTGTAATACAGATTTCACCTGTCGCTGGAGGCAGGAAAAAAATGGTAAAATTATGTGTGAAAACTGCATGACCTCAAATCAGAAGAAGGTGCTTAAGGCAGAGCACACTAATCGACTAAAAGCAGCTTTTGTGAAAGCCCTACAGCAAGAGCAGGAGATAGAACAAAGGATAATGCAGCAGACAAGTTCACCTGCACAGACCAAACCAGAGCCAGTAGTACAACATCACACACTGAAGCAGGTAAACACCTGTAGGCACTGACCCTCATTACTTATAATGTGTAGTAAAAAAAAGGATGCTTTCCAGCTATTGCAGTTTTCTGGCCATGTAGATTTGTTACCTTTGGGATACTGGGGCACTAACTAGTACACTTGTTTTGTGAAATCTGGAGGATGTCTTTGCTGTGTCCTTTTGTTCCTTATTTGCTGACAGCTTTGCGGAACAAATTCTGAATTTGGCGCTTTGCTAGAGTACTGCACTTTATCGACATCTGTGTGTTTTACAGTTTCTGCTTGAAAGGTGAGCATTCATTAGTGACAGCATTTAGTTTTTAATAGCCTTGAATGCTTTCACAATAGTGTTGTACATTTCTGAACAATTTACTGTTTTTGATAAACATTTAAAAGCCTGTTTGAGGGTTTTTTTTTTTTTTTTTTTTTTTTTTTGCTTTAATTTGTTGAGTCTCATAAACTGTCACATCACTTGAAGTTTTTGTACAGGCTGTTCTTGTTGCAGGAGTTTCCATAGAATTACTGAGGATTTTTTTATTTTCATCTCATTTTAAAATTGTATTTTTCTGCTTGCAGTTGAGTTTCTTCATCTCTTGTTTGTATCCTCCTTTAGCATTGTTGTGCATCATTTTTTGAACTGCACATTCATACCTTTCTAAATATTCTGCCTTCAACAGTTATTTATTTCACATTTGTTAACCGGGGTATCCAACTGAGCACAAGCCCATTTTCAGTGGAGACCTGAGGAGAAAAGCTACAAGAAAGATAATTATAATTCCAATACAGATTTAGTGGTATGTATGCATTATCCACTTGTCTGTTTACTTTAACTCTGTGCAGTGACCGTTTTTGCTCACTGTGTTACACATCATCTGTAGTGGTGTACTGTTTGTTTACAAAAAAGAAAAAAGTGCATGAGCAGAGTCCTACAGATGTGTATCTGTATGAATATAGCAGATGTCCTTCAAGGATGCATCTGCAGTCATCACATATGGGTTGTCCTGCCTCAGGCAGCCCTTCGGTCGGCCGGATTCCAAAGTCTGGGTCCGGTGTCGGCTGATGTCGCCCCTTCCCTGACGTCAGAGCGCCTGGGGTATAAAAGCGTCAGCCGACGCCATCTTCCTTGGTCTTTCTTGCCGCGTGGTGCCCGAATCAGAAGCAGTTCGCAAGTGCCGGTCGGCCAACTCCTGTAATTCAGCTAAACCGAAGACTTCAAAAGCTAAGTACCCCATTGGGGACTCTTTCTTGCCTCAGCCGATGTCAGATAAAATTAATAATTGCTTAACTTGTAGGAAACAAATACCTCATAAGGATTTCCACTCTTACTGACTACCTTGCCTAGGAACAGACCACGACGTCTCGGCCTGTTCCGCCTGTGCTTCCTTCAACCGACGCACTCTAAGACGTCGGTCGGAGTTTGCAGAGGAATTTTTTGGGGCTAGTTTTGCTTACAAAATGCCGTCGGAGACTCCGACTTCTCATTTAATAAAGAAACGGAAGGACAAGGACCGACACACACGGTCCGCGGTTTCGGCTGAAACCACGGCTAGGCCTACCGCCAGTGTCTCGGTCTCGGCTGAAACAGAGTCCTTGGTACTACCGTCTACTGAAACCGTACAGCCGACAACCTCGGCCCCGGAGGCCACTACTGTATCGGTTGTGGAATCTCCTTTTGAATCTGGTGTCCAGGAACCCTCCGACACCATTCCCTTAGACAAAACTACACCAGCACGTGGGGCAGCCAGGCCTCTTGCATCCATGTCTATTAAGGCATTCTCTAGGGCTAAAGCTGCTAAACTCTCAAAATGTATGCCTCCCAGGGTTATTCCTCAGGGACCCACTACAGGTTCTCAGATCCTTAGTCTAGCAGAGGACCTTATTTCATTAATTAGGGGCTCTCAGCCTCATCCTGACAGGGGCTCTCAACCTCCTACAGAAAAAAGGCCCAGGGTTGAGCCCTCTGATCCCCTCTCCTCTGATGAGGCCTCTGATGGCTCTGCTCTCTCGGACTACCAGGAGGAGGCTTTTTCGGCCAACGAGGATTCAGATGCAGAGGAATCTATCCCTTCGGCCTCCCCTCCTGAAGAACTGTGTTTTGGGGAAACTCTGCACACTATGAGGGAGCATTTCCAATGGCAGGGCCAGGAATTCTCTGATTCCAGGAAGAGATTAAGGACCTTCTTACATTTGCCTCAGCATAGACCTTTGGCTATTCCCCCTGTTTTGAATGTCATTGATGATGTGTACTCTGAATCTAGCACAACCCCTGACACTCTCCCTCCGGCTCCTGCCAAACCCGATAGGTACTACAGGGTCCCGGAATCCCATCTGTTCCTTTACAAGGCCCACTCTGCTGATCCAGAAACTATTTCCCAGGGCCCTAAAGGGGTTGCAGCTGTCACTACAAAAAATCCACTCCCCTCTGAAAGGGAGTCCAGGGCTTTAGATCGATGGGGTAAAAAAGTGTATACTTCTGCTACCCTTTCTATGAGGGCTTTAAACTGTCAATTTCATATGATACAGTACCAAGAATATTTGTTAGATGAATTGCATCAAAAGCTGTCTTCACCTGAACCCCTAGATCGCAAATCACTTCAGGATCTAGTACATAACTCACAACAGGTTAGCAACCATTTTTTGCAGTGTGGTTATGATGCATTGGAAGCTTCATGTAGGTCAGCTATGACAGGTGCAGTCATACGTAGGCATGCTTGGCTGAAGGAACAATCTCTGCCAGACCATGTTAAAGCAAAGCTTCTGGATGCTCCACTGGAAAAGCAAAAGTTATTTGGCTGCACTGCTCAGGAGGTCTTAAAGAAATTTGAGGAAAAGGCAAAATCTGTACAAACAGTCAAAGATTTTATGCAAGTCCAACCACCAAGATTCAGCAGAAATTGGCCTTCCAAGAACTGGTCCTTTCCAGACACAGACAGATTTCAGAGAGGCAAGAACAGGCGTGCCAGAGGTAGAGGGCAAACTAGAGGCCCCTACAGAGGACGTCAATGGCAGCCTCCCAACCAGAGAGGTAGTGCAGGGCCTACAACTGCTGCACAAGGACAGACTCAATGACTTTACTTTGACACCGCCAACCAGGGCTCAATTGAAAGCACCTTTGGGCGGAAAGCTTTCCTTATTTTCAGAAAATTGGCACATTATTACAAGGGACAAATGGACACTACAAATAATAGACAAAGGATACAGGTTCCATTTCCACACATATTACCAAAAAGAAAAGGCATGCCAGACCTGCCACCAAATCAAAGGGCAGAGGCTTTGAAACAAATCTCCAACTTAATGAGAATGAAAGCAATAGAAAAGGTTCCTCTTGCAGAACAAGGCCAAGGATTTTATTCCAGACTCTTCCTTGTTCCAAGAAAAGAAAAGCAATGGAGGCCTATTCTCGACTTGTCCGCACTAAATATTTATCTCATTGTGCCAAAATTCAAAATGCTGACTCTACAGCAACTCCTTCCCATGCTGGGCAAGGGGTCTTGGCTGGTAACTCTGGACCTCAAGGAGGCATACCTGCATGTCCCTATCAGACAAAGCTGCAGAAGACACCTCAGATTTCTTGCAGGTTCAGAGCATTATCAATTCTCAGCATTGCCCTTTGGCTTATCTACTGCGCCCAGAGTATTCACGAAATGCCTGGCATCAGTAATTGCACACTGCAGACTTCAGGGGATGCAAATATACCCGTATCTGGACGACTGCCTTATACAAGCGGACAGCCAACAAATTTTGGTAAAACACTTGAATTATGCCATCTATCTTCTTCAGGCCTTGGGATATACAGTCAACATTCACAAGTCAAGACTTGTACCATCCCAA